>NW_004444090.1:2456485-2470609 GCF_000243295.1 Trichechus manatus latirostris
TTTTTCTGTTGTTGATTTCTACTTTTATGCTTTATGGTCAGAAAAGTTGCTTTATAATATTTCCATGCTTTGGATTCTGTTAAGGCTTGCTTTATGGCCTAATATGTTGTCTATTCTGGAGAATGTTCCATTTGCATTGGAAAAGAAAGTATACTTGGCTGCTGTTGGGCAGAGTGTTCGGTATATGTCTATGAGATCAAGTTGGTTGATTGTAGCATTTAGATCTTCTGTGTCTTTGTTGAGCTTCTTTAAGGATGTTCTGTCCTTCACCAAAAGTGGTGTGTGGAAGTCTCCTACTACTATATTAGAGCTGTCTATCTCTCTTTTCAATGCTCTTAGAGTTTGTTTTATGTATTTTGGAGCCCTGTTGTTGGCTGCGTAAATATTTATTATAGTTATGTCCTCCTGGTGTATTGACCCTTTAATCATTATATAGTGTCCTTCTTTATCCTTTGTGGTGGATTTTACTTTAAAGTCTGTTTTGTCAGGGATTAATATTGCCACTCCTGATCTTTTTTGAGTGTTGTTTGTTTGATATATTTTTTTCCATCCTTTGAGTTTTAGTTTGTTTGTGTCTTTACGTCTAAAGTGTGTCTCTTGTAGGCAGCATATAGACGGATCGTGTTGTTTTATCCAATCTGCCACTCTCTGTCTCTTTATTGGTGCATTTAGTCCATATACATTCAGTGTAATTATTGATAGGTATCAGTTTAGTGCTGTCATTTTGATGTCTTTTTTGTGTGTTGTTCACAGTTTCTTTGTTGCACTTAATTTTCTGTGGTGAGTCGTTTTTCTTTATGTATTTTCTTTTCATCTTTTTCATTTTTGTTGATTTTGTGTTTTCTGAGTCTTTATATTTTTCTAGTTTTTTATTTTGACTTGTAGGATAGTTAGCTTCCTTTGTGGTTACCTTAATATTTACCCTTATTTTTCTAAGTTTACACCAATCTTCTATTTCTTTATATCATCTTGCCTTCCTCTCCATATGAAAAAATCTATGTCTACATTTTTTAAGTCCCTCTTTTTTGTTTTAATGTTGTCGTCTTTTACATATTGACATCTGTTTCCCTATTTTCAGTGTTTTAGCTTTGATTTACTTTTGTGACTTCCCTATCTGGGTTGATATCTGGTTGCTCTGTCCTGTGTTCTCGTCTTGGGTTGTTATCTGATGTTACTGATTTTCTAACCAGAGGACTCCCTTTCATATTTCTTGTAATTTTGGTTTGGTTTTTGCAAATTCCCTAAACTTCTGTTTATCTGGAAATGCCCTAATTTTTCCATCTTATTTGAGAGACAGTTTTGGTGGTATATAATTCTTGGCTGGCAGTTTTCTTCCTTCAAGGCTTTATATATGTCATCCCATTGCCTTCTTGCCTACATGGTTTCTGCTGAGTAGTCCAAGCTTATTCTTATTGACTCTCCTTTGTAGATGTCTTTTTTTATCCTTGGCCACTCTTAAAATTCTTTATCTTTGGTTTTGGCTAGTTTGAATATAGTATGTCTTGGTGACTTTCTTTTGGGATCTACCTTATGTGGAGTTGGATGAGCATCTTGGGTAGAAATCGTGTCATGTTTCACAGCATCAGGGAAGTTTTCTGCCAACAAATCTTCAACAATTCTCTCTGTATTTTCTGTTATCCCCCCCATTGTGATACTCCAATCACTCGTAGGTTATTCCTCTTGATAGAGTCCCACATAATTCTTAGAGTTTCTTCATTTTTTTAAATTCTTCTATCTGATTTTTCCTCAAATAATTTGATGTCAAGTGTTTTATCTTCAATCTCACTAATTCTGACTTCCATTGCCTCAATTCTGCTCCTATGGACTTTGTTTTGAGTTGTCTAATTCTGAAATTTTATTGTTAATCTTCTGGATTTCTGATTGCTTTCTCTCTATGGATTCTTGAAGACTGTTAAATTTGTCGTTATGCTGTCTAATCTTTTTAATTTCCTCTATTGCATGTTCTATGTTTTGCTTAATTTCCTTCCTAATTTCTTGAAGAATTCTGAATATTAATCTTTTGTATTCTGCCTCCGGTAATTCCAAGAAATTTTCCTCCTCTGGAAAATTTCTAGATTCTTTATTTTGGGAGCTTGCTGAAGCCATTATGGATTGCCCCTTTATGTGATTTGATATTGACTGTTGTCTCCAAGGCATCAATAAGGTATTATATTTATTTATTTTATGTGCAGTTACTGTGTCCTAGCTTCTTGTTTTGTTCTGATATGCCCAAATAGGCTGCTCATAGGAGCTAGTTTGATTATTGGCAGCTTTGAAGCTCTAACGTCCTGTCACCAGGTGGATAGATCTGTTACTCGGTATGTGAGCTCAGGATTCTACACACTCCTGTATGGATTCAGCTCAGGTGCCCAGGTGGATAGCCGCCAAGTGTGTGGTGTAGGCTCTCACTTACAGTCCTAGACAGGCATGGGTGATTGGTGTAGGCACAGGCATCTGGCTGCAGCATGTGGACACACCCAGCAAGGCAGGCGGCTGACAGCTGCCCCTGAGTGTCCAGTTGGAAGGCGTGTCCCTGTTACCTAGAGCCTGTAGGTGGGTGGATTTTTCAGCTGGTCTATAAACACATAATGCTGCTGGCTGTAAGGACTGGGGGGCATCTCTTATTCATGGACCCCTATCGCACCTGGCTAGGTGGCGTGGGTGGAGCCACCAGTCCTCAGGCCCCTGATGTTGATAGGTGAAGACCCTGCCTAATGGGCAGAGCAGTGTCAAATGTCAAGAACCTGCCACTTCACAGCTGAAATAGTTGAAGTTAGGGTTCTGGTATATACCCTGTTGTTCTGCGGTAATGAGGGCCTACGCTGTTGAGATGGGCCCACACAAGTCTATGCAGGGAGAAAGGCACTGAAAGTCTGTGGATCTCTTATGCCTGTGCCTAGGCAGAGGAGCTGTGCCTAGCCTGGTTTCCTGGCTTAAGGGAGCTGGCAGTTTATTTTTCCTGTTTGTTAATTTGTTCACTCTCCAAGGCAGGGAGAATGGCTCCAGGCATGTGATGGATCCTACTTCCAGCCCATGGGACTCAGCAATTATTGAAGCCGGTCTGCGATCCAGCGCAGAGCAGGGAGCATGGAGGTAAATGGGAGAGAGGTTTTTCCCTAAGCGAAGTGTTTTTGATCCGTGCTGTAGGCTGTACGTAAGTACTTATCTTTCACCAGTGAGGGCTGCTTCTCACTGGTTCTGGGTGGCCGTGTAGATTCTCTGGCGCTGGGTCTCTCTCAGTGTGGAAAACATGCCTCATGAGCACCACCACTTGCCTGCCTCACTCCTCACCCACAAACTGCTCAGGCCTGAAGGGCTCAGGCTCTTGCCAAGTCAGGTCTGGCAACTCCTCGCTGCTTCCGAACCATCTTTCCCTCCCCCTGCCACTGAGTCTTGTTCCTCAACTCTGCCTTTGTTGTTCAGGGCTCCCAGATTGCCATATATAATCAAATCACTTGTTTTTTCAGGTCTTTGTTTTAAGAGGGTCCACCGGAAGTGTCTGACTACTCTGCTGTCTTGGCCTCGCCTCGGTGTTTACTTCTTAAAGGATGATCATGGGTGGTAAAATAACATGTATACCCACACAAACCCAAGATGAATAATTTTCAAATTAATAAAAAAAAAATTGTTTTTAAACAAACAAGCAATCAAGGTCTGGCATTATCTTTTGCAAAAGAACCAATTTAGTTTGCTTTCATTTCAAATGCATTTGAAGCTTTCCCAAGAGGATATTTCTGGTGGACAAAATGGAAAGCCAAGATGAAAAACTGCCATGTCAGTTATCAGTGAGCTTGATGTATTGCTGAGAGGCAGTTGACTTAAATTCTGCATGTCTGCAAGTCATTGTATCTTCGGTTGAGTTCTCCTGAAATTACTTGTACATGGATACTGAATCACCTTAAATAGCAGCTGGTCGTAAAGGATCCAGGGCTTCAGAAACAATGCAATATTAGTTTAGCAATAGTGTTTTACAGGAACATTATCTCTGGGAACAAACAAAGACACCAAAGGACAAAGAACAATTCCATCCTAAGCTACACATTGGATTCCTATCCAATAAGAAGTGTTTTCAGTGTCTGCATAAAAAATAAAATGCCTTTTCTCATCAGGCAGATCATTTGCCAGAGTAATTTGTTTAAGCTTAGCCCTCACCTCACACTTAATATTATTTAGGCTCATCTTCCGTTCTTGAAAGCTTTATGTTAGATACATTAAAAACTTGAGAGAAGTCAAAAAAAAAACTTAAAGTAAAAAGTATGTGTGAACTTCCTTTCTCTCCTGTCACCAGAGTCCTTTGTTGGGGCTGTTTGACTACTAGGCCTTTAATGGATGATCAGTACACTGTACAGTGGAAAGAAAAAGATTTTTGAAGCCAAAATAAGTATAGTATAAGGTTTTATCTAAGATCAGGTTTAATCTACCTGGTAACGAAGATGTGAGAATAAGAGGAAGCGCAAGGTGCATAGCGAGAGAAGAGGGGAAAATGAGTTGGAACTGACAGGTGACTGAAAGAGGGTTTGAGAATTTCCCGTGGGAAGTAGGACTTTGGGGAGAGGGAGAGCTCTGAAGGCCACTTTTAGAAACCTCATTATGTGTGTGTGATATGCACATACCTGTATGCTGCTTTTGCCTCTTGAAAGTTCACTAAAAACTTTCAATGCTTTTTGAACTTAGGTTTGTATCCTTTTCCTTTAGAATCTGATGATACAATGAGATTGGTCATAGGGTGACTGCAAACTTTATTTGGATCACACCTTCCCAACAGCCAACAGTACAGTAGGCCCATCTTGGCAGAAATGCATATGCAAAGTGTGCTTTCATTTGTACAATGACCTCCTCTTCAATCTATCTCCAACACCTCAACTGAGGTGCCACTTAGACTGGCCTATGTTCTCATATCGGCCCTTCCACCTTCCACCTACCAAAAGTGCCACGTTCTGGTCCTGTTCCATCAGAGACACAGTGAGTGAGTGACCAGTTAAAGGATGAATAACTGGTGGAAGAGCATAGTGGTTAAGATCATGGGTTTGGGAATCAAACAGGCCCAGGTTTGAGTTGGCTCTGGCCCTTCCTAATTATGTGAAATTGGACAACTTGCTTAGCTTCACTAAGTCATTGTTTAATTCAGATAAAAGAGAGAATACCTATCTCTTGGTAAACCCATTGCCATTGAGTTGATTCTGACTCATAGCAACCCTATTGGACAGAGTAGGACTGCCCCCATAAGGTTTCCAAGGAGTGGCTGGTGGATTCGAACTGCTGACCTTTTTGGTCAGCAGTCAAGCAGTTAAGCCACTGCACCACCAGAACTCCATCTCTTGGTGGTGGTATAAAAATTAAATAAAACAGTATTTGCACAGTAGACACTATTCTTTAGGTCACTCTCACACCCTTTATTACCTTTTTTGGTGACAAATTCTGTACCTGGTTCAATGCCTTATCCCCCAGCTATGGTGACTTCAGTCAAGCTGGGCCAATCAGGGCATACCCCCGGGATATTTTTCAGACTGGAGCTAAAGAGAGGAAAGCTCTTTTGTGTTCTTGTCATGATCCAGCCCTGCTGACAGCCGTGTCCTCTACCCTGTGGAAAGGCCAGGCTGAACGAATGAAGCTGAGGACCTTTATTTGGAATCATAGTCAGTTATTTGGATCAGTTTTCCAACACGGAAACTAATAAAAATGCTGTAAATATTCTTTAGTCTTAAAATCACTGAAGAGCTGATAAAATGGTAAGGTTAAAACCTAACTGAAATTAGAAATGAATGGATGTAAACGGAAATCCAAAGCTGCTTAAACCCATAGAAGATTTGCAAAACTAAGGATGTGAGCTTCTGTTTTAATTAAATCAGTTGTGCAGGGGACAGAAATCCAATCATAGGGTCTATCCAAGCTGGGAAGATTAATAGGAGATCCTTCCCCATAAAGCTGAGGACCCACAGGGCTAACACCTCAGTACGAGAGTAACTTGAAATAACCTGATCCATCATCTCATCATCACTACCACCACAAGAGACTGCAAAGAAAAGTTGCCTTGTCATGGTGTGAAACAGGAGGAAAAAAACTCTCAGAGAATTCACATCTATAAACTAGCCTTCCTGAAGATTTCCAGCCCAAATTCCTATCACCTAAACAGTCCATAAAACCTCAAACTCAAATTTAGTTTAAAATGGTCCCAGACTGGTAAAGACACATGGTAAAAGAAAAAAAAAATCCCCACTAAAGAAATGCTTTATCTTAGGCCTTAAAGACTTTCCACAAATGATTTTCTAGAAAAAATGTGGCACTCACAGTAAAAAAATAACAGAGAACACAAGAAAACAAGCAATATGAGTGAAACTACAAAATAATAGATAGGAGAAATGAGAGATCTTGGATGTTAGTATTAGCAGACAACGATTATTTTTTAAAACATGTACCATATTTGAGCAGATAAAAGGCAGGATTATAATCATTATTAGGGAAAAGAAAACTATACAAAATAATATACACTATTTGAAAAAGAACCAAATAGAATGTTTAGGACAAAATAAAATAATTAAAACTTAAAAATCTAATGAATATAGTTATTAGAAAATGATGCCATGTTGAAGATTTTTACAAACTGTTGTAGTCTGAAATTTATCAGACATGCAATCAAGATGCATTAATAATTACTGCTGATTGGAATGTGAAAGTTGGAAACAAGAAGGATCAGTAGTTGGAAAATATGGCCTTGGTGACAGAAATGACACTAGAGATTACATGATAGAATTCTGAAAGACCAATGGCTTATTCATTGGAAATAAATAGCTTTTTTCAACAACACAACAATGACTATACACGTGGACCTAGCCAGATGGGATACACAGGAATCAAATCAACTACATATGTGGAAAGAGACGAGAGAGAAGCTCCATATCATCAGTCAGGACAAGGCCAGGGGCTGAATGTGGAATAGACCATCAATTGCTCATATGCAAGTTCAAGTTGAAACTGAAGAAAATTAAAACAAATCCACGAAAGCCAAATACAACTTTGAATATATCCTGCCTGATTTTAGAGACCACCTGGAGAATAGATTTGATGCACCGAACACTATAACTGAAGACAAGAAGAGGTGTGGGATGACATCAAGGACAGCATACATAATCAGTCAACATTCAGCTATCTCAGGATCAAGAACTGATGGTACTGAAGGAAGAAGTCCAAGCTGCACTGAAGGCACTGGCAAAAAACAACTCCCCATGAATTGATGAAATACCAATTGAGGTGCTTCAACAAATGGATGCAATGCTGGAAGCACTCACTCATCTATACCAAGATATTTGGAAGATAGCTACCTGGCCAACCAACTGGAAGAGATCCATATTCGTGCCCATTCCAAAGAAAGCTGATCCACTGGAATGCAGAAATTATTGAACAATATTATTAGTATCTGTCTTTGGCTGGGTTCTCTAGAGAAACAAAACCAGTGAAGCATATATCTATAGAGAGAGAACATATATATATATATATAGATAGATAGATAGATATGTATATATATAGAGAGAGAGAGAGAAAGAGAGACTTATCTCAAGGAAATGGCTCACTCTGTTGTGGAGGCTGGTAAGTCCCAAAGTCCATGGGTCAGACATTAGCTGGAGGCTTCTCATGACTCTTGTGGCTGCAGCGGCTGACAAACCCAGAATCGGCAGGTCAAACACCAGGTTGCTGCCTTACAGGGCTGCGAAAGCTGGTGAATCCCAAAGTTGGCAGGTCAGGTGACAGGCTGCTGGCTCAAGTCCCAAGAACAGGAGGTCAGATGATGACGAGCCAGAAACATGATCCAGAGCAAGCGAGCGAGCTTTGCCATAACCTCCATATATATATATACTGGGTACAGGCCACACTCCTGGGGAAACTCCCCTTATAACTGATTGACTGATCACATTATGGAGATGATTATATTATGTCACAAATGGAGGATAATTACATCAGATCACAAAATGGAGGATAATTACATAATACTGAGAATCATGGCCTAACCAAGTTAACACCTAACATTAACTGTCACATATCACGTGCAAGCAAAATTTTGCTGAAGATAATTTAAAAATGACTTCAGCTCAGCCGTACATCAACAGGAAACTGCCAGAAATTTAAGCTGGATTCAGAAGAGGACGTGGAACGAGGGATATCATTGCTGATGTCAGATGGATCTTGGCTGAATACAGAGAATACCAGAAAGATGTTTACTTGTGTTTTATTGACTACACAAGGGCATTTGACTGTGTGGATCATAACAAATTGTGGATGACACTGTGAAGAATGGTAATTCCAGAACACTTAATTGTGCTCATGTGAAACCTGTACATAGATCAAGAGGCAATTGTTGCAACAAAACAAGGTGATACTGCATGGTTTAACATTGGAAAAGGTGTGCATCAGGGTTGTATCCTTTAGCCACACTATATGAATAGAATAGAGAATTAGTGTCTGGAAAACTGGCCAGAAGAAATAATCCAAAACATCATACAGACAAATCTAACGATGATAAATATGAAACATAAATTATAAGATATTAAGTATGATGCAAGAAGGTAAAATTATGGACCAGAGCCAAATCCAAAGAAAATGGCTAAAGATTTTCCAGAATTGACAAAAGACACAAAATTCAGGAAGCCCAACAAATCTGAAACAGGATAAATGAAAAGAAATCCACCCCATGACACATCATGGTAAAATTCCCAAAGAATAGCTCTTAAATTCAGCTGATGGAGAGGTGAGTGGAGAAGAGTGGAAAGGCTATAAATTACTTTAAAAAGAGTAGCAGTTAAATTGACTTCATGATAGCAGGAAAGGAAGCCAGAGGATAATGGAGTGATCTCTTCAATGGAAATATCTTCAATGTGTTGACAAAAAGGAAGTACAAAACTAGAATTCCATACCCAGAAATAATATATTTCAACAGTGAGTATGAAATAAACACATTTTCAGAAAAATTAAAGCTGATAGAGTTTGTTGCTAGCAGGCCCTTCTAAAGAAAACTGGAAGTTATGTACTTTAAGCAGAAAAAGTGATCTAAGAAAGAAGGTTTGAAATGTAAGAAAGAATTAACAGCAAAGAGAATGATAAAAGCTGTAGGTAAATGTAAACAAATATTAACTTCATATAACAATATAGTAATAATATCTTGCTGGGACAAACAAAACTCTCAATATAATTAAAATGTACAATGTCATATAAGTTTGGAGGATAGAAAATATATTCACAGTGTTCCAAAGCTTTTTGTATTGTCCAGGTGCAAAAGTAAATTCAATTAATATTAGACTTTGATAAGTCGAGAATGCATGTTTTAATTTCTAAATTAACTACCAAAAGAATAGGAGCATTGAACAACTTCCAAACCCAAAACAGGAAGAAACATAGAAAGAAGGAAACATGAGAAATAAAGAAACAGAACAAGTAGGAAAAATAGAAAGCACAAAATAAGATAGTAGATATAAACCCAAATATATATGAATGTATTTCATGCAAATATGTACTGTGTTTCACGCAAATAACGTGCGCCTTCTGCATTTGTTTGCTGGCCATGCCCTATCCTGTGAGGCACCCTCACAAGTGCCCATAGCAATCCTCTTCCATGTGTTGCTGTAAAAAAATTAGCATAATGCAATTATAAAAATGCGAGGGGGTGTGGCTGGCAAACCAATGCATAAGGTGCCCATTATTTGCATAAAAATACAGTAAGATTAACTGACCTAAATGCACCTGTGAAAAAACAAAGATTATCAGACTGGAAATTTTTAAAACTCCAATTACAGATTGTTTATAAGATAAATATCTTCAGAAAGGTTAAAAGTGAAAGCATGGAAAAATCATATATGAATACTGTATTAGTTCTCTGTCACTGTCATAACAAATTACTAAAAACTTGTTTTTATGTGTGCTGTTATCATCTTATTAAGGTTATTTTTATTCTAGGGGCTTCACAGACTTGAAAATGGAATAGCCAATATGATTAAGCCATTTTTTTCAATTGTATTAGCCGCTCTTCAAAAAAGACCCTCTAATCTGATTTGGTGCTCTGGAGCTTGGACTGCAAGACTTTCCTGTGGAACTCCCAATCTTCTCTTCTCTTAAGTATCAAAATTTCTAAGTGTGGTGATAACACCCTTTCTCTCCTTAAAGCCTCCATCTCTCTCTTCTTCCCATGGGCGCAGCCCCTCAACATGCTGCCCTCTACCTGCTGAAAACCTTCTTTCTGTAATACTCCAATCTGTACTGCCATTCTCAATTTCTGGGATTTGGGACCTTTTAAAAATTATTATTTAGGATTCTAACACAGGCAACGAAAATAATACAGAAGGAGGAGGTTTCAGATAGGAATGTTACATTTAAGTTTTAAGCATGTTGAATTTGAGGCGTTTGTAGAGATAGTAGTAGGCAAATGGATAAATGTTTCAGCAGAGAGCTGAGTGGGAGCTGCAGGCTATCAGCATAGGCGATAGCCAAAACCATGGGAGTGAATTCGCTAAACCAAGAAAGATGATAAGATGGATTAAGTACAGACCCTGAATAATATCAACCTTGGGGATCAGGCAGAGAACCAGAAGACATCCAGAAGGGAGGAAAAATCAGAAGGGAAGAAAGTGATAGCCTGAAAGCCAAGGGAGAAAATAGTCCTGACCTCCTTTGATAGTCCATTTCCAGAAGGATCCTGATCCCTGCTAGCTGGTCTGATAAGCTATCCGTTAACCATTGCCGTTGAGTCATTTCCAACTCATAGTGACTCTGGAGTTGCTGTGAGTTTCCATGAGTGAATTTGTTTAAAATGCTAATGATCAAAACGATTAAGTGTTATCTCTTTCAGGTTGGCAGTTACTCGCCTCTAGAAAAGAACGTTTAGTCTGAACCTATTTAAAGCTTTATTTGGATAGTATTAAATGACCAGGAGCCCAATTCCGTAGTTTTAAATGTTTATGGATGCTTAATCTTCTAAGAAACCAAGGCTAGAAATGGTCTATTTGCCTTAATGAAGAGTGACTTTTAAAAATCTAATAAAATGTAAAGAAACCGTGTCTGTGGTTTTCAGTATCAGGAGTGTGTATTGATTTATTTTTCTGTTTTAAAATAAGTATTTTAGAGTTTATAGTTTGACAACTGAAAATAATCTTATTCCATAAAATTCTTAGTCCAGTATATAAAATTCTTCTGAAGACTTTAGTCCTCACCAAGGATGGGAAAGGTGTAGAAATGTAACAAAATGTATTGTCCTAAAAATGATTTGAAGATTAGCATAAGTGGAAATGAATAAAATAGATTTTCCAAGTACTTCGCAAGACTGCTCAAGTTACTGATATCAATGGGGTTGCTCTCTACAAAATAATGCTGTTGCCTCCAGACTTTTGAGTTGGCAAAAATGACCTTTGATAGTCAAAATTACTACATATGCATATGACTATTCTCTCAATTCTAAATAAGGATTAAAAGTGCTAAGTATATTTAGTTAAAACTTTTAGTAATTTTTATTTGTTAAATTACTAGGAAGATGGATAAGTGTCCTTTAATTTTATTTGTTAAGTTAATAGGAATATGGAGTTCCCATAAAATGGCGCTCTAGGCAGAAGCACCACGCCATCCCTCCACAGCAAAGATCCGAAAAACTAAGCCAAACAGAGAATACAACAATCCTGAAACCCTAAAACATCAAATGAAGAGATAAAGAACTCAGCCATCACCAAATGGAGTGAGAAAACTGACAGAGAACGGAGAGTGAGGAGAGATTCATGCAGAGGTCCCCTACTAGCTAACACAGCACGGATCCACCATCTTGGACTCCTATCGGAGACCAACAAATGGCGGTACGAGAAAGCAGCCTCGCAGAGCGTCCAGTGGGAGACAAAACAACTGGTAATTTGCGGTGTGTGCTTTCCCACCCCCACCCCTCTTCGCCCCGGCTCGGCCTTCTCTGCTTCCTGCGGCCACGGTCTCTCGGGAAGCGCTGGCTGCTTGGATTCCACACAACCAAGCAGGCGGCTCTCTGGGTGCCATTTGTTGGCTGTTAGTGTTGCTTTTTTTTTCCTGCTACTTTTGATTTCTCACGTGTCTCTTGCCACCTCCTCCTCCTTTCACTCGAGTGCCTGGCTCCGTGCACCATCTTTGCTTCTTCCTGAGGGGCTGCAGAGCGCCGGCAATTTGTGATACATGCTTTCCCACTCTCCACCCTTCTTCACCCACACTCAGCCTCCTCTGCTTCCCGCAGACACAGTCTCTTGTCCAGAAACACCAGCCTGCACTAGCTGGCTCTCTGAGTGCCATTTGTTCGCTGCTGGTGTTGCTTTTTTTTTTTTTCTTTCTTGCTTCTTTGGATTTCTTGCTTGCTTCTCACCACCTCCCCCTCCTTTCGTTCGAGTGCCTGGCTCCATGCGCCATCTTTGCTTCTTCCTGAGGGGCTGCCGAGCTCCATTCGAGTGTGGAGCTGCTTCCCGGTCTGGGCTACTGTGCTGGTGGGATCCCGGGACTTTTGTTAGTTTGTTCCCCTGCTTCCCGTGGCCACGATCTCTTGACCAGGAAGCGCCGGCTGCTTGGATTCCACACACCCAAGCCGGCGGCTCTCTGGGTGCCAGCTGTTGGCTGCTAGTGTTGCTTTCTTTTTTTCTGCTTCTTCTGATTTCTCACTTGCCTCTCGCCACCTCCTCCTACTTTCACTCGAGTGCCTGGCTCCGTGCGCCATCTTTGCTTCTTCCTGAGGGGCTCCAGAGAGCCCTCAATTTGTGATATATGCTTTCCCACTCTCCACCCTTCTTCACCCACACTCGGCCTCCTCTGCTTCCCGCAGACACAGTCTCTTGCCCAGAAACACCAGCCCGCAATAGCTGGCTCTCTGAGTGCCATTTGTTGGCTGCTGGCGTTGCTTTTTTTTTTTTCTGCTCCTTTGGATTTCTTGCTTGCCTCTCACCACCTCCCCCTCCTTTCGCTCGAGTGCCTGGCTCTGTGCGCCATCTTTGTGTCTTCCTGAGGGGCTGCCGAGCTCCATTCGAGTGTGGAGCTGCTTCCCGTTCTGGGCTACCGCACTGGTGGGATCCCAGGGCTTTTGTTCGCTTGTTCGTTCTGAATTCTTTGTTTGTTTTCTTTTCCTTTTCTTGAGTTGGGAGCCCTTTCTGGCCAGGCAGAGCTGCGTGGCAAGGAACTCCCCTTCAGCTTCCACAGATGTGCAGAGGGATCTCTGAGGGCATTTCTTCTTTTGTTTTGTTTTTTTTTTCTGTTTTTTGGGGGGGCTTTTTTGTTTTTGTTTTGTTTTTTAATTTGTTTTGTTTTCTTTACCCTATTTTTCCCTTTTTGTCTTTCTTCATTGCTGAGTTTCTCGTCTCTCTATATCTTCCTTCTCTTTCTGATCCCTGAATACCAGGTTTTGTATACCTCTACGCCTTCTAGCCAGGCTGTACTGCGACACCTGAGAGCGACTTCCCCAGACCTCATAGCTGCATCGGTGGGATCCCTGGGAACTTTGCAGTTCTTTAACCTTTCTGATTTTTATTTCTTCATTCTTTTCTTTTCTTCCTCCTCCCCTTTCTGTTTTTCTCCATTTCATAGTCTCTCATCTCTCCATTCCAACAGCAAGCTCCCTTAGCATTCTTTGTTGTTTGTTTGTATGTTTTTGGCTACTATTCTGCTCTCCTGTCTCCCATATCCATCTTAGCTCCACACATAACAATCTCCCCACTGCATCCTGCCTACCTGCACCATGCGCTTGACATCACACCACCAAGCAGTACAGGCACGGCCTACTGGAACCTGCCCTGCACTGATTACCGACCTGCCCTGGTGGCTGTAGTAAGTGCCACAAACAACCCATCCCAGTGGCTCCTCTTCAGCTGGACCTGCCCTGCTGTACCATATCTGAGTGACTGAACCTGTCAGTTGGAGAAGGAGGCGAAACATACTGAGTGCACAGACAAACAAACAACAAAGAACACACAGTCCACCTGCTCAGACATAGTCAAATATTTTTTTAAAAAAGGGACAAAACAAACAAATATACAGTCAATAAATGAGAAAAATGACTACAGAATGCCACGAAAACAGCAGGCAATATCAAAACATTTACAAAAACAGGACAGGATGGTTCCAGTAGGCATCCAAATTAAAACACCAGATGACTCT
>NW_004444090.1:2470709-2477263 GCF_000243295.1 Trichechus manatus latirostris
CTACTGTTTCATGGGAAACTATTTGTTCTGTAAGCCTTCACCTGAAGTACAATAAAATATAAAAATAAATAAATAAATTAATTAATTAATAGGAAGATGGACAAGTGTCTTTTAATTTCATGAATGAGGAAATGAAGACACAGAAAGGCAAAATGATTTTCCCATGGTCACAAAGGAAGTTAGTGGCATATTTCCAGTGTATTTGATCTGTCCGTTCTTGCTAGATTACACTCCATTTAACCAGCTAAAGCACAGCAAACTCTGGGATGTGTTCACATAATTTTTTCTTTTTCAAAAAAGGTGTGGAAACATTCACTGAAGTGTTAAGGTTGGGCAATGAAGCCAGATGTAGGCAAATGGCAGACTATCGTGAACAGCCCTGACTTGCAAGATCAATAGAAGGCTGTGGGGTGTTCATTTAAGGTAATATACTAGTCCATGATTTCTCAAGCCACAGTAGGAGGGAAGATCCTCCCTGCCTTCCCACAACAACCCAGTATGAGTGAACGTATGTATTTCTGTAGGTCAGTGAAGGACCTGAAAAGAAAAGATAGTAGGTACTGTTACTTGCTGTCATGGATTGAATTGTGTCCCCAAAAAATACCAACTTGGCTAGGTCATGATTCCCAGTAGTGTATGATTGTCCACCATTTTGACATCTGTTGTGATTTTCCTAAGTGTTGCAATTCCTATCACTATGATGTTAATGAGATGGATTAGCAGCAGTTATGTTGATAGATCTACAAGATTAGCTTGTGTCTTAAGCCAATCTCTTTTGTGATATAAAAGAGAGAAGCAAGCACAGAGACGGGGGGGACCTCATACCACCAAGAAAGCAGCACCGGGAGCAGAGCGTGTCCTTTGGATCTAAGTTTCCTGCTCCGAGAAGCTCCTAGTCCAAGGGAAGATTGATGACAAGGACCTTCTTCCAGAGCCAACAGACAGAGAAAGACTTCCCCTGGAGCTGACGCCCTGAATTTGGACTTCTAGCCTACTAGACTGTGAGAGAATAAATTTCTCCTTGTTAAAGCCATCCACTTGTGGTATTTCTGTTACAGCAGCACTAGATGACTAAGATACTTGCATTGTCTGTTTCTTGCTTTCAGTTAAACATGCACTTGCCCTTTGATCTTGCAGATCCACATGTGCACAAGGAGACATATATAAGGTTGTTCATTGTAACATTGTTCATAACAAGAGACAGAGGAAACAAGTTTGCTGTAAAAACTTTCTTAAAAGGCACATTTCCAATTATATTTTTAAACTGTTCTCACCCCTTCAATAAGGAGCTCTGGTGACACAATGGTTAAGCGCTTGGCAGCTAAATGAAAAGTTAGTGGTTCAAACCTACTATCAGCTCCTCGAAAGAAAAGACCTGGCAATCAGCTCCCATAAAGATTACAGACTAAGAAACCCCCTGGGGCAGTTCTACTCTGTCATATAGGGTCGCTATAAGTTGGAATTGATTCGACGGCACACAGCAACAACAACCCCTCTAATGGTAAATATTGTTATTATTTTCACACTATAATGGATTTTTAAGGCAATCAAAGAGATGTGTGATAGATATATGGTCATAGTAATTTATTTGTTAGAAAATTCAGTTTAAACATTTATTGAGAAGCTTGCATATTTAAAGCAACATGCCATTCCAAGATAGGTAAGATCCATTTGCTCCAACTGCAGACCTATCATCTAGTAAGGTAAATTAGAAAACGTTAATAAAACCTGATATAATTAGTCTTTGTTCCATTACATTGTCAGAATCCACGACAAATCATTAGTTCTGATATTTTTTCAGAAAACATGGTCATCATATCTGTCTTAGGCCGGGTTCTCTAGAGGAGCAAAACCAGTGAAGGATATATATATAAATATATACAGGTAGTCCCTGACTTACGACATAGTCAAGTTATGACAAACTGCACTTAGACCCTCCGTTTTTGTTTTTGTTTTGTGCATCTTATCATTAGTAATATGTACTACATACAACGTTGCAATCCGTAATTTGCTGATGTTATCATTCTAGATGTTCACTCACAGATGTTCAATTTTATGACTTACTGTTCAAAATACTTATATATTTATATACTTATGTATGTGTATATTTACTTTTCTAAACTATATTAGGCGCTTCAGGTGCTTGAAAACATGGACCCAAATGCTGATCACTTTGTTAAAGTCGATAGGCTAATGTGGGAAGCAGTGAGATGTTACTGCAAAATATATGAAGAAAAAAAGAACAGGACTATACAGACAACTTTCACTTATTTTCTGACTAGAAACGCCATCCCCATTCCCAGGGATAATCCAGATGATCCAGAACCTTCCACAAATGGAGTTATTACCACAACTGACAAAATGGCAATTTCATCCAACTCTTCATCATTGGAGTAAATTTTTATGATTTGTGTATTTTTTAATGTATGTGTGTATGTATTAAAATATATCTGTAAGTTTATATGTAACGTTTTGTTCTGTATTTTTCTCCAGCTCTGTCTGGGACCTTCTATTGTGATCCCTGTCACAGCAGTTAGTGGTGGTAGCCAGGCACCATCTAACTGTACTGGACTCAGTCTGGTGGAGGTCGTAGTAGTTGTGGTCCATTAGTCCTTTGGACTAATCTTTCCCTTGTGTCTTTAGTTTTCTTCATTCTCCCTTGCTCCTGAAGGGGTGAAACCGGTGGAGTATCTTATATGGCTGCTCGCTAGAGATTAATGGTCTTTAAAACCTATGGTGACATGCTTTCCCTATGAACCCCTCAGAGAACTGGAACATCTGTTAGCCAAAAATTCTTCTGCACCCACACTGAGAATTATTTAAGGCATTTTGATACACTCTACTTCATTTCTGAAATCCTACTTTTCTTTTGCATTATTTCCTTGTCCTAAAGTGCCATATCAAAATCAAAGATTAAAGACCCAAATTGATTTTTGAAAGATAGAAGGGAAAGAGTAATATCCTAAGCATGTTTATAATTTCATTTTCTCTAGGTATATGATTTTATATCAGTGCGGCAGCTGACATTACAAAAGACTAGGGGGTGTGGAAATTGCTTCCACCTGGAAACAAGTACCAAGAAACCAGTTTCCTACATCATGGTGACTAAGTACATGAACACATAGTGACAGACACACACACACACACACACACAAGCACACATTCATCAAACAGTATTTGGAAGATAGTAGAATCTTTTACACTTGGTGGCTGCCACCAAACTTTGGAAACCTGTTATAACTGCTAATATAAAATATGTCCAAAGTGTGATGTTTCTTTATCAGGAAGATTAAGTGCAGTCACTGTACATAATAGGATTACGCTGACGCATCCTCACCCTGCCTACTGGAGGAAAGAAACTAGGCTCCCTCAGCATAACCAATGACTTCCCACCCCCACCCTCTTGGAAAGCACTATGGTGGGCTTTCTTTTTTTTTTTTTTTTTGCAAAGCACTGCTTTTTAGACTTTTATTCTCTTGATTCTTCTTAGGGACTGAATAACATGAAAGATTCTTTTTAATAAGTAATTCAATGGATATCATTTATCATATAAGAATGTTTTGGAAATTTCTATTTGGCATAACTCTTGGTATTTGCAATTTTAGCTTTTCCTTATACTGTTGTATATGACACACACATACACACACAGAGACTCAAATGAACACAAGGGGAAACATTCCTAAACATTAAAAGTTACCATTATTGGACTTCTGGGCAACATGGTGCTGTAGTCAGAAGCATCATGCCGTCCCTCCACAGCAAAGATCAGAAAAACTAAGTCTAACAGAGTTACACATCAATTCTGAAACCCTAAGCATCAAATGAAGAGATAAAGAACTCAGCCAAGCACCAAATGGAATAAGAAACTGACCGAGAACAGAGAGTGAGGAGAGATACATGAAGAGGTCCCCTATCAGCTACCGCAGCACAGATCTGCCATCTTGGACTCCTATTGGAGATCAGCGAACAGGGCGTATGATAAAGGAGCTTCACAGAGCTTCCAGCAGGAGATAGAACAACCGGTAACCGGTGATATAGGCTTTTCCACCCCCCATCCTTCTTCACCCCCACTTAGCCTCTTCTGCTTCCTGCAGCCACAGTCTCTTGGCCGGGAAGCTATACCCTCACCCTGATGTCGCTTGGACTCCACCCACCCGCACTGGCCGACTCCCTGAGTTCCTTTTGTTGTTTGCAGGTGTTGCTTTTTTCTGCTTCTTTAGATTTCTTCCTTCACTGTCACCATCTCCCCCTCCTTTCTCTCAAATACCTGGCTCCATGCGCCATCTTTGCTTCTTCCTGAAAGGCTGCAAAACACCACTCGACTGTGAAACTGCTTCCCGGCCCGTGCCGCCATGCTGGTGGGACCCCCGGGGCTTTTTTGTTTGTTTGTTTGCTCTGATTTGTTCTGTTTTGATTTGTTTGTTTTCTTTTTCTTTTCTTGGCTTGGTAGCCCATTCTAGCCGGGCAGTACCACATGGCTTGGAAGCTACTCCCTTACTCTGCGCAGACGCACATGGACATCCCAGGGGGCATTTCTTTATTCTTATCTTGTTTTTGGTTTTTGGGTTTTCTTTTGTTTCTTTGTTTTGTTTTCTTCTCTCTCTTATTCTCTTTTTGTCTTTCCTCATTTCCAGTCTCTCGATTTATTCGTTTTTTCTTTTACCCTTTTTCTTTTTTTTTCATTTTTGTTTTTCCCCATTTCTCAGTCTCTCATCTCTCCACTCCAATAGCAAGCTCCCTTAGCACTTTTTTTTTTGTTTGTGTGTATGTTTTAGGCTCCTGTTCCTCTCTCCTCTCTCTCATCTTTCCCATACCCATCTTAGCTCCACACATCACAGTCTACCCCCTCCTTCCTGCCTACCTGCACCGCACTGTGTGCTGAACATCACACTTCCAGGCAGCACAGGTACAGCCTACTGGAACCTGCCCTGCACTGATTCCAGGTCTGCACTGTCAGCCCTGGTACATGCCACAAACAACCCATCCCAGCAACTCCCCTTCAGCTGGACCTGCCCAGCTGTACCATACCTGAGTGACTGACCCTGTCCATTGGAGAAGGAGGTGAAAAGTATCCTGCCCACAGATAAGCAAACAACAAAGAATGCACAGCCCGCCTGCTCAGACATAACCAAATAAAACAAAAAAGCAGGATGAAACAAACAAATCCACAATCAATAAACGAGAAAAATAACCACTGAATGCCCCAAAGACAGCAGACAATATAAAAACATTTACAAAAACAAGACAGGATGGTTACAGTAGGCGTCCAAAATAAAACTCCAGATGAGCTTCCAGTAGAAGAAAAGGCACTAGACCAAACTGGTAGGGAAGTCAAATCTCTAATATTCAGAATTATCCAAGAGTTGAAGCAAAAAGCAGACAAAAATGAGGAAAAAATAGACAAATTCATAGAAAATACAGACAAAAAAATGGAAGAATTCAAGAAAATAATACAGGAACAAAATGCTAAAATAAATTCACAACTAGAAACCATACAAAAAGAACAATTAGAAATCCAAACACTAAACAACAAGATTTCAGAAATGGGCAGTATCATAGAAGCGCTGAGGAGCAGGTTTGAAACTACGGAAGATAGGATCAGCGAAATTGAAGACAAACAGTTGTACATAACTCTGTTTGAGGAAAAACCAGGAAAAAGAATGAAGAAAAATGAAGAAACCCTGAGAATTATGTGGGATACTATCAAAAGCAAAAATTTGCAAGTGATCAGAGTTTCAGATAAGGGGGAGAAAACAGAAAACATAGAAAGGATCATTGAAGGATTGCTGACAGAAAACTTCTCCAATATTATGAAAGATGAAAAGCTGACCATCCAAGAAGCTCAAAGAACCCCATGTAGGATAGACCCCAAAAGAAAATCACCAAGGCATATCATAATTACACTTGCTAAAACCAAAGATGAACAAAGAATCCTGAAAGCTCGAGAAAAACAAAAAGTCTCATACAGAGAAGAAGCAATAAGACTAAGCTTGGATTACTCAGCAGAAACCATGCAGGCAAGAAGGCAATGGGATGACATATATAAAATGTTGAAAGAAAAAAGTTGCCAGCCAAGAATAATATATCCTGCAAAACTCTTGCTCAAATATCATGGTGAAACCAGGTCATTTCCAGATAAACAGAAATTAATGGACTATGTAAAAACCAAACCAAACTTACAAGACTTTTTAAAGGGAGTCCTTTGATCTGAGAAAAAACACCATCAGACCCCAGGCTGAATATAGGACACAGGAACACAGCATTGTACTAGCCAGATACCAACCCAGGAAATGAACTCTTAAGGACTATGCAAAACCAAAAGAATTACAACAGGGAACCAGAGAGGTTAATCTGTAAATGACAACAGCATCAAAACAATAAAAGAGAGAATAAATGGTGCAGGTATAGAACCTGCTGATGGAGAGGAAGGCAAGCTGATACCAAGTAATAACAGACTGGTTCTAATATAGGAAGATAAGGGTAAATTTCAAGGTAACCACAAAGAAAGTTAACAATCCTACTCATCAAAATAAAGAAGAAAAACATAAAGTCTC
>NW_004444090.1:2478869-2485429 GCF_000243295.1 Trichechus manatus latirostris
GACATGTCATGAGGTAGTTAACCAATGTCATAAAACAATATGTGTACTGACTGTTTAATGAGAAACTATTTGTTCTGTAAACCTTCACCTAAAGTACAATAAAAAAAAATTTTTTTAAAAGTTACCATTATCATTGTTGAAATTCAAAATCCTTAATGTGACAAATTTGAATTCTTGTGCATATTATGAAATTTAACTTAAATGGGACAAAGGAAAAGAGAGGATAAGACATGAAAAAATGTAGAGCCTGGCATTAAAAATCCATGACTAGATCCATATATGTGTGTGTATGTGTGTGTATATATATATATTCATATATATATGAATAAATTACTTTTTAAGCCCCAGGAGAGAAATGGTGTGATCACAGTGATAATAACACAGAGTGGGACAATCACTCCTAGTTACTGACAGCATCAACTGCAGCTTAAATCTTTCTCAGGAGAGTGTTAGAAAATGTGTTTTTTCTAAGGCAAATGCATTCTTTCATCAACAGATTAGAAATATCACAAGCTACAGACTATTAAACAGATTATCCCTTGGCCCTCATCCAGTTCTAGTACCAATTTCCTCTGTATATCTAAACAAAGATGCAATCCCTGGTGTCTCTCTGCCCTCAGATCATGAAATCTGTGTTGTCTAGTTCACAGTAATAGTCATCCTCAGCATACACCACAAAAGCAACATCCTGACACCCTACATGTTACACACACCTAAGTTTTTGAGTATTGGGCTGTTTGATACATTAAATCAGGTTCCACCACATAAGTATTCCCTTAGATGTAATGGCAATTATTTGTCAGGGCTTTACATCTCATTTATTTATGCCACTGTCTTATATGACTCCCCTAAACTATCCTCTGAGATATTATAACTCCTATTTTATATATAAAGAAATCAAGGCTCAAATTAAAAATGTGTATTATATTTTGTGCTAACAACGACAGTAATTGCCTAGCCTACTACCTACATCCCTGCCTAAGGAAAAGGGTCCCATCCACTGTCCCTGTTGTGCTGGTGGACTTCCCCATCTCAACAGCCTCACTGTGGTCACACACAACTGCTTGGTCCTGCCTGATATAGTTAACTCACCAAAGGAACCATCAGTAAAGAGACTTGCCACAACCGCATTCTAGAATGAAAGGCATATCTTTACCAATCAGATTGTTATTCATAGGAATTGGAATTAAGAAACACAGAGAGAAGGAGTCAGCCACGGAAGCAGCAGGAGGTGAAAAGTCATGATCAAGGATGGCTTCATGGGAGTGCAACTGGGGCAGTCACCCAGGGCACTGAGCTCAGAAAGGCTGTCTCCTTGGTTTGAAGCTCTTTTGTCGTCATCTTGAAATTTTTAATAATTTTTTAGCAAGGAGCCCAGCATATTCATTTTGCACTGGACCCTGCAAATTATGTACCCTTCCTGATCATGAAGTAGATATCAGAGTCACAATTCTCAACTTGGGGAAGGCTCCAAGAGAAATACCTGAATCTCTGGGAGATGGGGGGTGGGATAAAGGAAACAAGTGAATAATTTGAGAAAATGTATTCAATATTATATTCTAATTTTATTTTATGAAATGATAACAAAAACTATTATTCCTATAAGGCAAACTTCAGAAAACAAAGCACAGCCACACCTTTTTCCTGCAGGGTTATATGGAAAATACAGAGATTCCTAACTGGAATTTCCCCTCCCCTAATCCTGAGGGACATATTAGACTTTCTGGGCAAGTATGAAATGGAAAAGTTGGCATTGGCTTAAAAGGGCTGAGAAATACTGTAGCAGGGAGAGAACTAGGTGACCACAATGAGCCCGTGAAAGTGGAAGCCCAGAGAGTTAAACTCTGAATTTGTGCCGTCTTAAAGAAAAAAAAAAAAATATATATATATATATATATATACACATTGAATGACTCTTACTCATGGTGACTCCATGTGTGTCAGAGTAGAACTGTGCTCCATAGGGTTTTCAATGGCTGATTTTTCAGAAGTAGATTGCCAGGCCTTTCATCCAAGGCACCTCTGGGTGGACCAGAACTTCCAGTCTTTAGTTAGCAGCCAAGTGCATTAGCCATTTGTACCACGCAGGGACTCTACTTACAGAGCACTCTTTTTGTTAAGTATCTGCAGGCTTCCCCATGCCCCTCTGCCGCTCATTTATAGAGAAGAACAAAAACAATGTGCTTGATGTTTAAAAAGAATATGGGCTCTCATTTCTTTCTTATACACAGAAAATTATCAGTGGGCTTATCATTTTAAAAACTCAAGTAATGTTTTAAAGCACCTAATTGATCTAATTATAATGTTAATATTTCAGCTCACTCTTTTTAACCTATGGGTCCAGAAGCTCTTCGAAATCCAAACACTCTCTGTCTCTCCAGCTCTTGGAATGGTAGAACAGAAAAGAGATTTTGCTTTTAGTTGACGGGAAAGCTTTCTTTTGCAAAGGGGCCACCTTCTAGCTCCTCATAGCAGTACCTTTAACATTATTTGAATGAAGTTCTTAGACATAAGGAAAACAACTTTTCACCTGTAAGTACAGAGACACAGTCTCAAATTAAAGAGAAATAATCATTAGGGCTTTCAGCTATTTCAAACAATCCATTAATGAGACAATTGAGAATTGCCTCAGACTGTGTTTTTTATTTTAATTTCAAAATATGTGGGGCATTTTATGTCTAATTTAGATGCCAAATCTCTGTGGGTATAAGAACACAACCCCTTTGTAATTCATTTGGAAACCAGCAGAGAATGGAAGTTTTAAATACAACATCAGCAATTTCCAGTTATTTTGTTTATTTCAATTCTAAATACCCCCTTTATCCCTTTTGCCACTCCAGAAAATTTCTGTGCAGCTAATGTGTATTTTTCAATTGAAGTGACTTAAAATGTTATTTTGAGAAAACTTTTCAAAATTTCATGACACCTCTTGAAATAGCTAGAGACCCCTGGGGTGCTGCAAATCCAAATAATGAAAGCATTAAAAACAGCAGGGAAAAGTCACTTGAACCAACTAGAGGTGAAACTTTACTTTTCTATGGAATAAAAAAACCCAAACCAAATGCATTGCCGTCAAGTCGGTTCCGACCCATAGTGACCCTATACGACAGAGTAGAATTGCCCCATAGGGTTTCCAAGGAGCGCCTGGTGGATTTGAACTACAGACCTTCTGGTAGCAGCTGAGCTCTTAACCATGTATACAGCATGTGCGCGCACACTCACACACATTATCATCTTTTCAAACACCCATTCCTATGCTCACCCTCAGCCAAAAAGTTTATCTTTCCAGAGTTTTGAAACACTTTAACAATATTCTCATTACCAGTACTGGTACTGATTTATTTCATAGCATTAGGTATTTTTTCAGATGTGATTTCATTAATCATGAGATCCTTGGAGATAACAATAATAGCATAACAATAATTTCAGCACCTGAAATTGTATAAAGATGAGGAACTGAGGCAAAGAAAGAGAAGCGTGCTTTTTTTCTCTGCCGTTTAGAAAGTGTGACATTTTAACTCTATTTAAAAAAGGAAAACCGGCATTTTAAGAAAAAGTTGAGGGAAAGGCAGAGCACAGTGGACTAAATGGTTATACTATTTGATATTTCTCAATGATCAGATTTAAATTTTTTTTTTTTTTTTTTTGGCTATTTTAAGGTCTTGCTCTGGGTAGCGGGGTGGGGGGGATACGTAAATCTGTTTTCTCAAAAAGTTAAGGTAATCATTGTAACTTAGAATTTTGGTATTAGAATGAAAATTGAACATAATCTAGATTGTTTCTCAAGAAGTGATCCCTCTGACAAGCAACATCAGCATTACTTAAGAAATTATTAAAAGTGCAAATTATGGGGCGCCTACCTAGACCTACTGAATTAGAAACTCTGAGGGAGGGACCCAGGAATCTGTGTCATCATCATTATTATCCATCCTCTGCTTGAATAATATCTCCATTGGCAGTCTGCTTATTAGCTGTCAACAGCTCATTCTTTTAGGATAAATCTAACTGTTAGATTCTTTTATGTTTAGTTACAAATTTTCCACTTTGTAAGTCACCCATTGACTCTAATTCTGTCTTTGACAGTAAGACAGATAAAGTTATTTACCCCTTTACTATGACTTTTCAGATATTTGGACAAAGGAAACATAATTTGAGAGATAATGATCATGATGACTTTGTCAATTTCAAGCATCTTCATTTTATACAAGAAAAATCTGAGGCCCAAAACAGCTAAGTGACTTGCAAGTCAGTCTACATGTTTCCCATTGTCTTCTCTTCTCCAGATTAAAATTCCAAGTGCCCTCAACCTTTTCTTCCTAGTTGGCAAGACATCCAAGATCTTCACCCTTTCTTTACTGCTTTCTGAACATGCTCCTGTTGGTCGATATCTCTTTTAATATGTGGTATCCAGAATCTTACTCAAAACTCACAGTGTGGTTTAACTATTCAAGGGAATGATTGCGAATGTTTCTTTCCAAAATTTGGGGCTTTTTTTTTTTTCTTTTAATGATACTTAAAGGTTGTATTTGCTTTTTAGGAGAAGGTCAATACCCCATTCACCTCGCAGATGTCATTCACATTCATTACAATTCATATTCCAGCTGCAAACCTACCTAACAGTACAACCATCCATCTCCTTTTCCACCACCATATCAAGTATATCATGAAAGTCTATTATTGCTTTGCTGAAATAAAGAGATGCTATATTTTTTTAACATGTCTTGATAAACACATCAGTAAACTTATATGAAATGCTAATGAATGATGTTTGGGACAACTCACATGGACCCATCTTGACTATAGTTTTTCATTATAGTAACATTATCTTTTTGTAAACCTAATCTGTAATTTTCCTGAGAGTAAATGTTAAGCCTACTGGTTGTAAATGCTGTGATTTTACCACTTTTTAATCTCTTGAAAACTGAGTACAACATTTGCCCATATCTAATCTTCTAGATGTATTTTTCCATACTTCATGATTTCTCAAATATGACTGCCTGTGGCTCTGAGATTACCTAAACTCAGGCTGCAATATCACTGTTTTGGGTCTGGAGATTTGACTTTATTCAAAACATTTAGGGAGTCTTCTATTATACCCTCCTTTGCACTTGATTTCTAACTTTTAATCAGGGTTTACCATTTCTAATTTAGAAAAATATTCAGTTTTCTGGAAAAGATAGTCACAAAACACATAGCAGTTCTCCAGTCTTCTCTAAGTCTTATTCCACCTCACCCAAAACATAAGCAAAGCAGTATTGCTTAGTGATTAAGAAGTTAGGCTTGAAGTCATATAAAACAAAGCTTTCTTTGTTGAAGTCTTTGAGAGGCTGGTATTCTGGACCCCCTTCCCCCCAAAAAACAAACAAACAAAAAAAAACAGGCCTATGAGAAACAAAAATATCTGCCTGGTTGATAGAGCTAATATTGGAGAACTTGACATATGTGGGCACTAGTGAGCTTGCTAATACTACACCCCAGATTTGATAGGCCTTTCCAGCCAGTCACAGGCAGCTCTGGACCATGGAAGATAGTCTCCAATGGGTAAAGGCTTCACCTCTAATTGAACTCAAGGTTGAGAGCCTCTGAGAGCATGTCCTCACAGAGGCAGCTCTCTACCAAGAAAGAAGGAGAAAGGGGCTGGTTAGCACTGATTTTCCTTCCACTTTCATCAGTCAGGTATTCACTCCTCTACCACCACAGGGAAGAAGAGAGTGAGTGATGCAGAAAGACCAGGATTAAAGGATGTTCCTTCACATAGGAGAAGACACAAGTAGGGGATATATGTGCTTAACTGGTCTGAATATCTGTTCACTGTTTATAAATTATGTAATATTATACAAGCTACCTTACCTCTTTGCACCTTAGTTTTCTCCTCTGTAAAATGGAGGGAATAACAACATATACTCCATGGTTTACAGTACTTGACATATAGCAAGTGTTATTGTTATTGGGGAGACTCTGGGCAGCACAAACTGTTAGCGCGCTCAGCTGCTAATTAAACGGTTGGAGGTTTGAGTCCACCCAGAAGCACCTTGGAAGAAGAGCCTGGAGATCTGCTTCCAAAACTGCAGCCGTCGAAAACCCTTTGGGGCACAGTTCACCTCTGACACACATGGGGTTGCCAATATTTGGAATCGTCTCCATGGCAACAGGTTATGGATGGTTGTTGTTGTGCACTGTGGAGTCGATTCTGACTCATAGCGACCCTATAGGACAGAGTAGAGCTGCCCCATAGGGTTTCCTAGGCTGAAATCCTTATGGGAGCAGATGCCAGGTCTTTTCTCCCACGGAGCGGCTAGTAAGTTCAAACGGCCAACCTATTAGTTAGCAGCCAAATGCTTAACCATTGTGCCACCAGGGATTGTTATTAGACAATCTTATTTTCTTTAAACAACATTTTATTGCCCTCAACACTTTTTTTTTCCATCAAATTGTAGGCGACCTGCCCAGCATTTTGTTTTATTTATTTATTTTTTATATTTTATTGTACTTCAGGTGAAGGCTTACAGAACAAATAGTTTCTCATGAAACAGTAGTACACATGTTGTTTTATGACATTG
>NW_004444090.1:2493708-2495059 GCF_000243295.1 Trichechus manatus latirostris
CCTGAATTCTTCCAATTTTTTGTCTGTATTTTCCATGAATTTGTCTATTTTTTCCTCATGTTTGTCAGCTTTTTGCCTCAGTTCTTGGAAAATTCCAACTATTAGAGACTTGAATTCCCTATCAGGTACTTCTAGTGCATTTTCTTCCAGAGGAGAGTCATCTGGTGTTTTAATTTGGATGCCTACTGGAACCATCCTGTCCTGTTTTTGTAAATGTTTTGATATTGTCTGCTGTTTTCAGGGCATTCAGTAGTTATTTGTCTCATTTGTTGATTGTAGATTTGTTTGTTTCATCCCTTTTTTTAAAAAAAAAATTTGACTATGTCTGAGCTGGTGGACTGTGTGTTCTTTGTTGTTTGTTCGTCTGTGCGCTCAATACTTTTCTCCTCCTTCTCCAACTGGCAGGGTCAGTCACTCAGGTATGGTACAGCAGGGCAGGTCTAGCTGAAGAAGAGTTACTGGGACGGGTTGTTTGTGGCACTTACTACAGCCACCAGGGTGGGTTGGTAATCAGTGCAGGGAAGGCTCCAGTAGGCTGTGCCTGCAGTGCTTGGTGGTGTGATGTCAAGCGCACAGTGCAGGTAGGCAGGATGCAGCGGGGAGATTGTTATGTGTGGAGCTAAGATGGTTATAGGAGAGAGGAGAGAGGAACAGGTGCCAAAAACATACAAACAAACAAAAAAGAATGCTAGGGGAGCTTGCCGTTGGAATGGAGAGATGAGAAACTATGAAATGCAGAAAAACAGAAAGGGGAAGAGGAAGAAAATAATGAATAAATAAAAATCAGAAAGGTTAAAGAACCGCAAAGTTCCCAGGGATCCCACCGGTGCAGCTGTGAGGTCTGGGGAAGTTGGTCTCAGGTGTTGCAGTACAGCCTGGCTAGAAGGCGAAGAGGTATACGATGCCTGGTATTCAGGGATCAGAAAGAGAAGGAAGCTATAGAAAGACAAGAGACTGAGCAATGAAGAAAGACAAAAAGAGAAAAAGAGGGAAAAGAAAACAAAACAAATTTAAAAAAAAAGAACAAGAAAGGCCCCCCAAAAAAACAGAAAAAAAAAAACCAACGAAGAAAGAAATGTCCTCAGGTATCCCTCTGCATGTCTGTGGAAGCTGAAGGGGAGTTCCTTGCCACCCAGCTCCGCCTGGCCAGAAAGGGCTCCCAAGTCAAGAAGAGGAAAAGAAAACAAACAAGTAATTCAAAACGAACAAACAGACAAAAGCCCCGGGATCCCACCAGTGCAGTAGCCCAGACCGGGAAGCAGCTCCATGCTTGAATGGAGCTCCGCAGCCCTTCAGGGAAAAGCAAAGATGGCGCACAGAGCCAGGCACTCGAGCGAAAGGAGGGGGAGGC
>NW_004444090.1:2496321-2503526 GCF_000243295.1 Trichechus manatus latirostris
AGTTTTCTCACTCCATTTGGTGCTTGGCTGAGTTCTTTATCTCTTCATTTGATGTTTTAGGGTTTCAGGATTGTTGTATTCTCTGTTTGGCTTAGTTTTTCGGGTCTTTGCTGTGGAGGGACGGCATGGTGCTTCTGCCTAGAGTGCCATTTTGCCGGAACTCCTCTGCCCTCAACACTTTTTGTTGTCCCCAAGCCTCAGCTTACTTTGGTCTTTGACTTCTCTGACACTATTTCTCACAATTTGTGCCATTGTTCATACTTGCTTTTGTTTTTTCTTTTTTTCTCTTATAATTGACTCATATCCTTTAAAACCACAAGCTTGTCAGAAAGCTCCTGGTTCAGCCATGCTGGTTTCTCTTGATGTCCACTTGCCCTTCTTATTTGAATGTATAGTCAATTTTATTTCTCAGGATCTTTGATTTACATGGGTCATTTTTTTCCCCTCCAATGTCTCTAGTTGTGGGTACATACTTATTCTCCCCGGAGCTTTCTGAAGTCAGCTTTTGATGTCAGTCTGGAATGCATGTTGAAAAATGTCCAGTACTTCATTCCTTACTCTTATGAACTCCAAAATAACGTAGTCACTTTTCCTTGTTTCTGTGACTCCCATGTTGCTATCAAGTCCTTTTTTGTCGGTCAGAATGAAATCCAGAAATGTACTTCTTTCTGGCTTCTCTCACTTTATGACATTTTTGCTGGAGGACATAGAATTTAAATTAATAATGCTGGGTGGAAGTAATTGATAGGGCCTTGAACTGTTTAAATATCAAACATTCACTCGGTCTTTAGATTTCTATCATGTTTCTTCTCTTTATCCTGACTGATACCATACCTCTATTTTAAAAAATCTATAGGTATCTCATAATTCATCTCCATACTCATCTATTACTTTAATGGCCTATTTTTCAAATAAATAAACACTTGATATAGAAGAAGGTCTGAATTTTCTGGTAATAGGCTTGGTACTCCCCAGACAGTGTGATGATTAATAGAAACTTAAGAGAGTTTAAAGTCTCCTTTGGTTCATATTCATCAAAATGTATATTTCCCCTAAAGTGAATATCTTTAGAAGGAAACAGCATTAGGAGGAGAAAAAAAAATTGTTTATTGTTAAGAAAAACAGACAAGAATTTCCTTCAAGCAAAATAGATATTAATGCTCAAGACATTGTTAATGTACTAAATTAGCATTTACTTATCTCTTTGTTTTCATTCTTTAAATAGTCACTAATAATTATGGCAAAGACCATGGTATTTAGGAAAAGTATGAGACTGCATAATGGAAGGGTTATTGTTTTAATATGTATGTAATATTTAATGAAAAGGAGCCCTGGTGATGCAGTGGTTAAGCACCCAAAAGGTCAGCAATGTGAACTCACCAACCGCTCCACAGGAGAAAGATGTGGCAGTCCGCTTCCGTAAAGATTACAGCCTTGGAAACCCTACAGGGGCAGTTCTGCTCTGCCCTATAGAGTCACTACAAGTCGGAATCGACTCTACAGCAGTGGGTGTTTTCTTTTTGTCTTAGTATCTAATGCTGATTAAAATAAATGCCATACACTAGTCTGGTTGTTGTTAACCTCTTTGAGGGTATTACTCGGTTACCATAGAGTTGATTCCAGCTAATGGTGACCCCATGTGTGTCAGAGTAGAACCGTGCTCCATAGGGTTTTCAATGGCTGATTTTTCAGAAGTATATCACCAGGCCTTTCTTTCGAGGTGCCTCTGGGTAGACTTGAACCTCCAATTTTTCAGTTAGCAGCTGAGCTTTTTAACCGTTTGTACCACCGAGGGACTCCTTGAGGTATTAGACCATTAAAAATGTACTTATGAAAGTATGTAAGTACCAGAAAAGGTATTTATGAAATTATACCCATATTTCACAAAATTTTTTATAAAATCCTAGCTCCCTCAAAAACCATTTGAGTGGCTACTATGTACCAGATACTTAGCTTATGTTTGTTGATTTTTCATTATTTGAGAGGCCTATTAATCTGTAAGGAGCCCTAGTGACACAGTGGTTAAGCACTTGGCTGCTAACCAAAAGGTCAGCAGTACAAACCCACCAGTTGCACCATGGGAGATAGATGTGGCAGTCTGCTTCCGTAAAGATTTGCAACCTTGGAAACCCTATGGGGCAGTTCTACTCTGTCCTATAGGCTTGCTGTGAGTCACAACCGACTCAATAGCAATGGGTTTTTTGTTTTTTGTTTTTTTGGTATTAATCTGTGGGCTTCAAACTGCGTTAAAAAAACAAAGTAGCTGGTTAGATTTATACTTTATATTTGCATAATCATTTAAAATACAGCTAACTGAGAGTAGACATGGGGATAATTAAAATAACTTCATAATTTAAATTTCTCAGTTTTGCCATTGGTTTTATTGTTCTTCTTACCAAACTGCAAAAACTTCAGAGCTGGCAAGAATATTGGCTGATTTAAAGGTCTGAACTCTTTTATTAACTAGATATTCAGCTACTAAGTAATAAAGAACTAGTCAGAATTGAACTGCTTTCACTGAAATATACCAAAAACCAAACCTGTTGCCATTGAGTTGATTCCAACTCATAGCAACACTATAGGACACAGTAGAACTGCCTCATAGGGTTTCCAAGGAGTGCCTGGTGGATTTGAACTGCTGACCTTTTGGTTAGCAGCCGAACTCTTAAGCTCTATGCCACCAGAGTTTTCTTCATTGAAATAGTCTAAGCAAATTGCTACTATGCCTGATTACCAGTGGATTTAGAAGGCATTATATCAAGGCCACATTCTGCAAACTTTCTGCTTGCTTTTCTTCCTCCTTCTTCTCCCATCACTCTCTGACCTATCAAAAAGTCTCCTGGGAAGCTATTTAGTTGTTAAGTGGGGGAGTCCCTTCTGGGATTGTCATTTTTTAGAAGTATGTGCTGTTTCAATCCCTCAGCATCTTTTGAGAGACAAGATTACAATATTGGACATAAGAGGGTTAAAACTGGTCAGCTATCATAGTGCTGCCAGGGATCTGTAGCTGGATGAACAGAAACGAGGAGAGCCAATGGAAGGTGTCACTCCTGACAGGTAACATAGAGCCTGAGCTGACCTGAAGGTAGGGTGAGGGTAACAGGGTCGGTACAAATTTCTATATGAGAGAGTCAGATGCCCTGAGGAAAGAAATTACTGAGGCGGACAGGAGCCAAAATGGCAGCTTAGTCAGACACACCATGCCGTCTCTCTACAGCAAAGACCCAAGAAACCAAGTTAAACAGACAGAGATGACAATCCTCGAACTCTGAACATCAGGAAGGCTAAAGGGTTGAACTGAACACCAACTGGAAGAAGCAATCAAATGAAGGCAGCAAAATAGGAGTGATATGGAGTGGAGGTGCCCTGCCAGCTGTCCTGGAACAGAGTGGCCATCTTGGGACAAAGCCACTAGTGACCCTGGGCAAGAAGCACATGAAGGCAACCTCATGGAATTCCCAATAAGAGAAAAAGAAACTGTGTAGACACAGCCGGAGTCGAGCAGGGTGAGTGGAACATGATCTGGATCTAAGGAGGGAAAGTACAGGAAAGAGGGTGAGAGCTCCAGGAATCTTGGCACCCACAGAGTAGGGAAGGAGCCAGGATCCAGAGTCAGGTAGACTCACCAGCAGCGGTTCCTGATCATTAGAGAGGCGCACATGAAGTTACAGATCCACAGAATGTCAGAGGAGGTCCCCCACATGACTGGACCGCAGGCAGCCCCTCCCTCCTCACAACTGGTTGGGGCCAGGTCCTGACTGCTGGTTGCAGCCAAAGGGAAGTGCCCAGGCACCCACATCTGTTGACCAGAGGAGCCTGCTCCTGCTCCCCTTTCCCTCACCCTCTTGATCATCAGTGACGGAAAATTCCATACCCCTGTCACCCCACCCATCCAGGGACCATATACAAACTCCTCTTCTCCCGCCCACTGAGCCCCGTCCGCCACACTCCCCTGTCCACCCGTCGAGTGGTAATAAGTGTGTTCCCATGAGCCCACTTGACCGACACCACCCCATCCTTGCATGCTCCCACGCACCAGCTTTGCCACCACCCACCCCCACTCATCCCAGTGAGGGGCGCTGAGAGAGCTCCCGTGTGCCCACTCAGCCACCACCCACTGTCTTCATCCTGGTGAGTGGCGCCAAGCACGCTCCCATGTGCCCACTTGCCTGCAAACCAGATGAAAAGAAGAGAACGCATTCCCGCGCTCCCACTCACCCACCACACCCTCCACCACACCCACTCGGCAAGTGCCATTGCCTGCTCCCACGCCACTGGACAGATTACAGATGGCAGCCAACGTCTGCCCAGTCCTCCGTCAGCCACCCTGCACGACCAGCGAACAAAGACCCATGCTCACACTGCCAGTCACTGCCCCGCCCACCTGGAGATGGTTGATGAGCACTCCTGTGCCTCCAGACCAGCAGACCACACCTGCCCTGCCCTGCCACCCTGAAAGAAAGGAATTGCTAACCAGTAATCATATATTCAGAAAAATTGTCCCTGAAATAAAACAAAACGAAAAATCAGGACGAAGCAAGCAAACATACATTCAATAAATAAAATAACACCTTTATGCCTCGGAGAAAAACAGACTATATTAAATCATATAAAGAAGCAGGACAAGAATTTTATCAAACATTCAAATATTCAGAGAGGAGTTGACACCAATTCTACTCAAACTATTCCAGAACATAAAAAAGGAAGGAATACTCCCTAATTCATTTTATGAATCCAGCATACCTCTGATACCAATGCCAGGCAAAGACACCACAAAAAAAAAAATAATAATAATAACAGACCAATATCCTTCATGAATGTAGATGCAAAAATTCTCAACAAAATTCTAGCCAATAGAATTCAGCAGCATGCGAAAAAAAAAAAATACATCATAAGTGGGATTCATACCAGGTATGCAAGGATGATTAAACATTAGAAAATCAATCAACACAATTTACCACATAATAAAACAAAGGGAAAAAAAATCACATAATCATTTCAACTGATGCATAAAATCTAACACCATTTCCTGATAAAAACTCTCAGCAAAATAGGAATAGAAGGGAAAGTCTCAACATAATTAAGGGTATATATGCAAAACCTACAGCCAACATTATTTTCAATGGAGAGAGACTGAAAGCATTCCCCTTGAGAACGGGAACCAGACAAGGATGCCCTTTATCCAGTCATGTGGGGGACCTCCTCTGACATTCTGTGGAGCTGTAACTTCATGTGCGCCACTCTAATGATCAGGAACTGCTGCTGGTGAGTCTACCTGACTCTGGATCCTGGCTCCTTCCCTACCCTGTGGGTGCCAAGATCCCTGGAGCTCTCACCCTCTTTCCTGTACTTTCCCTCCTTAGATCCAGATCATGTTCCGGATTAAGACAACCTGAGATTAAGACATATGACAGCATCACCCATTACCAACCCAGATGAAGAATTCACAAAAGTAAAATAAAGCTACAAAACTGAAAACAGCCAGCCAAATACGTCAATTTGTAAATTACAACTTCAAAACAAAAAGGGGGAGTAAATGGTGTAGTTATAGAACTTTTAAGTGGAGAGGGAGTCAAGTTGATACCAAGAAATAACAAACTGTTTTAAATTTAGTAAGATAAAGGTAAATTTCAGAGTAACCACAGAGAAAATTGATTAACCTACTCACCAAAATAAAAAAGAAGAAAATCAAAAAGACTCAGTAAACACAAAAATAGCTAAGAAGGAAACGAAAAGAAAATCCAAAAAACAAAAGGAACTCAGCACAGAAAATTAAAAGGAATAAAGAAAACATCAACACCATGAAAAAAAATGACAACAATAAATTCATACCTATCAATAATTTCTGAATGTAAATGGCTTAAATGCACCAGTTAAGAGACAGACGGTGGCAGAGTAGATTAAAAAAAAAAAAAAAAAAAGACTCATCAATATGTTGCCTGCAAGAGACACATCTTAGGCACAAGATATAAATACATTAAAAATCACAGGATGGAAAAAATATATCAAGCAAACAGTAACCAAAAAGGAGCAGGAATGGCAATATTAATCTCTGATAAAATAGATTTTAAGGGAAAATCCATCATAAGAGACAAAGAAGGGCATTATATAATTAAACCATCAATCCACCAAGAGTACATAACCATAATAAATATTTATGCACCCAGTGACAGAGCTCCAAAATACACAAAACAAACTTTGACACTACTGAAAAGAGAAATAGTTCCACAACAATAGTAGGAGACTTTCACGCACTACTTTTGATGATGGACAGAACAACTAGAAAGAAACTCACCAAAGATACAGAAGATCTAAATAACACATCAACCAACTTGACCTCATAGACATTTACAGAACACTCCACCTAACAGCAGCACAGTACACATTATTCTCCAACGCACATGAATCATTCTCCAGAATAGACCATATTTTAGGCCAGAACAAGCCTCAATAAATTAAAAAACACTGAAATAATACAAAGCATCTTCTCTGATCACAATGCTATAAAACTAGGAATCAACAACAGGAAGAATAATGAAAAAAAAAATCAAATACATGGAAACTGAATAACACCTTGCTTAAAAACCACTGGGTAATAGAAGAAATTAAAAATTAAATTAAAAAAAATTCCTAGAATCAAATGAGAATGAAAACACAACACATCAAAGCCTTTGGGACACAGCAAAAGCAGTGCTCAGAGAAGTATTTATAGTAATAAATGCACATATCGGAAAAGAACAAAGGGCCAAAGTCAATAGCTTAACCCTACAACTTGAAAAAATAGAAAAAGAGCAGCAAAAGAAGCCCACAGTCATCATAAGAGAGGAAATACTTAATATTAGAGCAGAAACAAATGAAACAGAAAACAGAAAAACAATAGAATCAACAAGACTAGAAGTTGGTTCTTTGAAAGGCTCAATAAAATTGACAAACTACTAGCCAAACTGATAAAAGAAAAACAGGAGAAGATGCAAACAACTCAAATAAGAAATGAGATGGGTGACATTACCACATAACAAACTGAGATGAAGAGAATCTAACAGAATATTATGAAAAATTATACTCTAACAAATATGAAAACCTTGAAGAAATGGACACATTTCTAGAAACACACTCCCTACCTAAACTAACACAAACTGAGGTAGAAAATTTGAACAGACCACTAACAAAAGAAGAAATGGAAGAGGTCATTAAAAAAAAAAAAA
>NW_004444090.1:2503626-2582401 GCF_000243295.1 Trichechus manatus latirostris
CCCCCCAAAAAAAAAGCCCTGGCCCAGATGGCTTCACTGGAGAATTTTATCAAACATTCAAACATTCAGAGAAGAGTTGACACCAATTCTACTCAAACTATTCCAGAACATAGAAAAGGGAGGAATACTCCCTAATTCATTTTACGTATCCAGCATATCTCTGATACCAATGCCAGGCAAAGATACCACAAAAAAAAGAAAATAACAGACCAATATCCCTCATGAATATAGATGCAAAAATTCTCAACAAAATTCTAGCCAATAGAATTCAGCAGCATGTGAAAAAAATAATACCTCATAAGTGGGATTCATACCAGGTATGCAAGGATGATTCAACATTAGAAAATCAATCAACATAATTCACCACATAAATAAAACAAAGAAAAAAATTACATAATCATTTCAATTGATGCATAAAATATAACACCATTTCCTGATAAAAACTCTCAGTAAAATAGGAATAGAAAGGAAATTCTCAACATAATTAAGGGCATATATGCAAAACCAACAGCCGACATTATTTTCAGTAGAGAGAGACTGAAAGCATTCCCCTTGAGAAAGAGAACCAGACAAGGATGCCCTTTATCACCACTCTTATTCAATATAGTATTGGAAGTTCTATCTAGAACAATAAGGCAAGAAAGGGAAGTAAAGGGCATCCAAATTAGTAAAGAAGGAGTAAAACTATTTCTATTTGCATATGATATGATTCTATACATAGAAAATCCCAGATATTCTACAAGAAAGTTACTGGAACTAATAGAAAGATTCAGCAAAGTTGGTTGAAGTCCATTAAATGGTGAAGAGATAGTCTCTTAAAAAATGGTGCTGGCAAAACTAGTTATCTATCTGTAGAAAAATAAAACAGGATCCATAAATCATACAATACACAAAACTAACTGACAATGGCATAAATAGACTATCAAACATAAATAAAAATGCACAAACAAGCAGAAGATAAACTAGATAACTGAGACCTTCCTAAAAATTAAATACTTATGCTCATCAAAAGACTTCTCCAAAAGAGTAAAAAGAGAACTTACAGACTGAAAAAGTTTTTGGCAATGACATATTTGACAAGGGTCTAATCTCTAAATGTATAGAAAACATCAACACCTCAACAACAAAAAGACAATCCAATTAAAAAATGGGCAAAGGACATAAACAGACACTTCACTAAAGAAGACATTCAGATGGCTAACAAACACACGAAGAGATGCTCACAATCATTAGCCATTAGAGAAATGCAAATCAAAATTACAGTGAAATACCATCTCCTCCTGACAATAATGGCACTGATCAAAAAAACAGAAAACAACAAATGTTGGTGAGATTGTGGAGAGGTTGGCACTCTTATACACTGCTGGTGGGAGTGTAAAATGGTACAACCACTATAGAAAACAGTCTGGTGCTTTCTTAAAAAACTAGAAATAGAAATACCATGTTCTTATTGTTGTTGGGTGCCATCGAGTCAGTTCCAACTTATGTACAACAAAACAAAACACTGCCCGGTCCTGTGCTATCTTCACAATTGTTGCTATGTTTGAGCCCATTGTTGTAGCCACTGTGTCAATACATCTCGTTGAGGGTCTTCTTCTTTTTTGCTGACCCCCTACTTTACCAAGCATGATGTCCTTCTCCAGGGACTGATCCTTCCTGATAACATGTCCAAAGTACGTGAGATGAAGCCTCATCATCCTCATTCTAAGGAGCTTTCTGGCTGTATTTCTTCCAAGACAGATTTGTTCATTCTTCTGGCAGTCCATGGTATATTCAATATTCTTCACCAACACCATAATTCAAAGGCATCAGTTCTTCTTCACTCTTCCTTATTCATGCTTTTGCATGCATATGAGGTGACTGAAAATACCATGGCTTGGGTCAGGCCCACCTTAGTCCTCAAAGTGGCATCTTTACTTTTTAACAGTTTAAATAGGTCTTTTGCAGTAGATTTGCCAAATGCAATACATTGTTTGATTCCTTGACTGCTGCTTCCATGAGTGTTGATTGTGAATCCAAGTAAGAAGTACTATATGATCCAGCAATCCTATTTCTAGGTATATATCCTAGAGAAATAAGAGCCGTGGTACGAATAAACATATGCATACCCACATTCATTGCAGCATTATTCACAATAGTAAAAAGATGGAAACAACCTAAGTGTCCCTCAATGGATGAAAGGATAAGCAAACTGTGCTACTTACACGCAATGGAATGCTATGCAATGATAAGGAATAATGATGAATCCATGAAACATCTCACAATGTGGATGACTTTGGAGGACATTCTGCTGAGTAAAATAAGTCAGTCACAAAAGGATTAATATTGTACGAGACCACTCTTCCAAAAAGTTAAGAAAAGGTTTACAGACAGAAAGAAGCATCCCATGATGGTTACCAGGGATGGGAGCGGGAGGGAGAATCTCTAACTAGATAGCAGACATGTTAGTTCTGGTGAAGGGAAAGGCAATACACAGTATGGGGGCAGTCAGCACAACGTTACCAAGGCAAAGGAAAACACTGAGAGGTAAGCAAGAATAAAAGGCAACTATGGTAAATACTATCACATAAACAATCCTACAACAACAGTAATAACAAACAATAATTTATAAGTGGATACACAGGTAGATGTGTATTCTAAATAGGTGTGGGAAGTCATACGGGAGTACACCTGCATGCATATATAGATATGGTTGTGGATATTTCTACATACATGTTTGTATGTGCTGCATGTACATTCAAATATATAATAGAGCACATAGGGGGCACAGTTATGGAAACTTCTCAGACATAACCAAACACCTTGAAGGACTAAGTTATAGTCTCAGGGGACATCCAGGTCAATTGGAATAACATAGCTCATAAAGATAATGTTCTACAACCTACTTTGACGAGTAGTGTTTGGGGTCTTAAAAGCTTGTGAGCAGCCATGTCAGATACAACTATTGGTCTCCTCCTGTCTAAAGCAAAGGAGAGTGAAGGAAACCAAAGACTAAAGGAAGCAATTGGTCCAAAGGACTAATGGCCCACATGAACCACAGCCTCTTCCAGCCTGAGACCAGAAGAACTAGATAGTGCCTGTCTATGGTTACCAACTGCTCTGAACAGGAACAAAATAGTAGGTCCTGGTTAGAGTGGGAGAAAAATGTAGAACGAAATTCAAATTCATTAAAAAGACCAGACTTACTGGTCTGATAGAGACTGAAGGAACCCACTGAACTATGGCCCTAAGACACCCTTCTAACTTGGAACTGAAGCCACTCCTGGAGATCACCTTTCAACCAAATAATAGACAGGCCCATAAAAAAACAAGTAACACCTGTGGGAAATGAGCTTCTTAGTATAAACAACTATAGGAGACCAAATGGGCAACATTTGCCCAAAAGCAAAGATGAGAAGGCAGGAAGAGACAGGGAAAGTAGACAAATGGAAACAGAGAACCCATGGTGGAAATGGAGAGAGTGCTGACACATGGCAAGGACTGCAACCATTGTCACGGAACAATTTGTGCATGAATCATCGAATGGGAAACTAATTTGCTGTGTAAACTTTCACCTAAAGCACAATAAAATGTTCAAAAAAAGAAAGAAAGAATCAGAGGCTTAGTATGTGTCTCTGTGACACTCCCAATTTCTCAGAAGTGCTATTAGTTTCTCTGAACACTATCCAATGATTTCAGAAATTGACCCCCCATTCCCAAGACTGCTTGGGAAATGTCCATCCAGCTTCTTAGAGGTAATACTTAACCTAAACACATCCTTGGTCTAGGACATTCTCTGACACTTGACGCTGGAAAAGCATTTCTACAGATAGTGATTTTTGGACCAGCAGAATGATCAGTATATTGGAACTTATGAAGCTATCATTTTAATGTTGGTTACTGTTTCTCTCTCCTAGTGGACACAGTAAGTCACCTCCGAGAAGATGTCTTTGTTCAAGAAAAATCCAGGAGATCGTCACTTGTTACTTCTAATGGAAGACAAGTCATTTCCCTGTATTAGGAGCTGTGTAGTTTTTAAAGTATGCCATCTTGTTACTTCATGGTTTATGAGCTAGCTGGTGGGTGAATAGGGGTTAAGAAAAATTTGCAAAAATGTCAACTGCTTTGTGAGGAATGGAGAGTATGACCACATACCTTCTGAGATTTATAATTATATGATCTTTTCTGTTGGGCTGGGATATTCTTGCCTGAGGTCCACAAGCAAGAGACTTCACCAAAGGTCTCCTGGAGGACTCCTCAGGTAGGAATCTGGCATATTAATGCACCTGCACTGTGTCTGGGGTGGAAACTCAGCCACCCAATATCCCAGCCTTAGAGAGCATAATACTGAAGTGAAGTATTACCTTTTCTCACTATCAAACTGACAAACATTAAAGTATATGACAACACATTCTGTTGGCAAGGCTACGGGAAAACAGCTTCTCTAACTAATTCCTGGTGGAAATGCAAACTGGTGTGACCCACTTAGAAGAGAGTTTGACAGTATCTAACAAAACCACATACTCATTTAGCTTTTGAATCAGCAATTTCACTTCTGTGAATTTTGCTTGAAGATACACCTCCAACAATACAAGAAAACTCTGCAGCTAACACAGGCTCTGACCAGCATCATCACTGCAGCAGGACACAAGGACACTGGAACTGAGGTCGCCAATTTTCTGCAGCAACGTCACCTGACATTCATCCCAAAAACAGCAGCAAAAATCTGGGAGACAATCAAATTTTCCAGATTTCTCTTTAACCTGATATTTGGAAGCAGATTTAATCATTTAGGTTTGATTAACCATAAAACTCGACCCACCTCCTTACAACAGAGGTGCTGGGTAATTTAGGGAAAGTATCCACAAATTAATCCAATGATCAGTTGGAATATGAAAAAGAAGTTAAAGACAAAACATGCTATAAACGTCTATAATTAAGACATTGTAGTCAGAGCTGGCACAAAGAGCCCTGGTGGTGAGGTGGGTTAAGCGCTTGGCTGCTAACTGAAAGGTCGGTGGTTCAAACCCATCAACCGCTCCACAGAAGAAAGACGGGGCAGTCTGCTTCTGAAAAGGTTTACAACCTTGGAAACCCTATGGGGCAGTTCTACTCTGTCCTACAGGGTCGAATGAGTCAGAATTGACTCGATGGCAGTGGGTTTGTTTTTTTTGTTTTGTTTTGTTTTTAGTGCTGTTACATGAATAGACCAGTGCTAGATAGAAAGTCCAGACATAGACCCAAGTACATACAGAAATTTAATATATGGTAAAAATAGTATGTCAAAGCACTGGGGCAAAAATGACTTTTCGATAAATGATGCTGGGATGATTGGTTAGCCTTTTGGAAAAATGTAAAATTATATCATTATATCTCATCATACACAAGACACAAACTCCAAAGGGACCAGAGAGCTAAATGTAATAAATACAAAACCATAGAAATACTTCTAAAAAACAATGACCTAAAATCCAGTTGCAATAAAATAAAAGATCTAATAAATTTGATTTCAAAATATTTTCAAATTAAGTGGAAAAAAATTCTATAAACAAAGCTAACAGACATCTGTGAAGCTGAAAGAAAATATTTACAACATAACACATACAGAGCTGATACTCCTAGTATATAAGAAGTGTTAAAAATTGAGGTGGAAAGACCAAAAAGTTGGTAGGAAAACTGGAAAAAGATGTAAATAGTTAATTCACACAAGAAATATATACAGGCAGTCCTTAAACATGTGAAAAAATATTCAATATTACTCATAATTAGGAAAAAAATTAAAACTATGCAGTTGCTGTTTATTACCTATCAGACTGACAAAAATTACCAAGTATGACAACACAGTCTATTGGCATGATTGTGAGAAAACCAATACACTCATCATTACTGGTGGGAATACCAATGGATACAATCCTTGTGGAAGGGAATGTGGAAATATATAACAAAAAGGAAACAAATTTGCCTTTGGCCCAGCAATCCCACTGGTAGGAATTTACCCTTAGGATACAGCTCCCATAATAAGAAAAGCACATTGCAACACTGTTTATAATTACAAAATATTTGAAATAACCAAAGTGCTCGTATATAACCAAACGGTCGGCAGTTCGAATCCGCCGGCTGCTCCTTGGAAACCTGACGGGGCAGTTCTACTCTGTCCTACAGGGTCGCTGAGAGTCAGAATCGACTTGGTGGCAACAGGTTTGGCTTTCTTTGGTGCACCCAAAATGGAGTACTATGGAGCTATAGAAAGGAAAGAGATCTCTGTGACTTGATATGGAGTGATTTCCAGAAGATATTGTTAAGTGAAAGAAGTAAATGCAGAAGAGTGTGCCACATTTTGAGTAATAAAAAACGAGGAATAAGAAAGAATATATAAACAAAATATACAGGTGGTAGAGGGAGAAGAACAAGGTGGAAGAGATGGAGGGAAGACTGCTTGGAAAATACCTTATTTATAGCTCTAATTGTTAGACCACCACTTGCCTGTCAGTTTGCTGAAGGTTATGCAAAGGCACTTGACTGTGTGGATCATAACAAATTACGGATAACATTGCAAAGAATGGGAATTCCAGAACACTTAATTATATATACATAAATTTATACATAATATAATGTATATAGGAGCCCTGGTGGCACAGTGGTTAAGAGCTCAGCTGCTAACCAAAAGTTCTGCATGCTCGAATCCACCGTATGGGGCAGTTCTACCCTGTCCTATAGGGTCGCTATGAGTCGGAATCGACTGGATGGCAACAGGTTTGGTTTTTTTTGTTGCTGTTATAACATATATAATATATACATATGTATGTATGTTTAATTTTGTATTCTGTCCTTTTTTTTTCCAATATCATGTTGTTAAATATTTCCAAAAAGAGATATTAATGATTGCAAAGTATTTCATCCAATGAATGTAGCATAGTTTATAACCATTTTCCTACAGTAAGGCACCGAGGTGTTTATTTTCCCTACTATAAATAAGGCCACAGCATACATCTTCATGCAGCAGTATTTTTCCATATTTAGCATGAAGTTTGATAGATTTCAGAAGGAACATTACAGGATCCTTGGGATGTGAGCCTTTTTAAGGCTTTTGACTCATTCAAATGCATTGTTTTTCAAAAAGGTTGTTATTAACTCAAACTGCCACAGGCAATGCATGAAAGTATTGCTTTACTGCCGTCTGGTTAACACTGCTAATTACCTCTAGGGGGAGGCCAGTGAGAGGGTGGAGTTGAGTATGGTATTTTGTTTTATTATTAATTTATTTAATTCAATGATATTGCAAATTTTTCATGTATGTTGATAATTGCGAACTGTGTTGTTCTTTGCGCCGTTGAGTTGATTCTGACTTATACCAACTCTATATGACAGACTAGAATTGCCCCATCGGGTTTCCTAGGCTATAATCTTTATGGGAGCAATGGTTAAGAACTTGGCTGCTAACCCAAAGGTCAGCAGTTTGAACCCACCAGTGGCTCTGCTGGAGAAAAGACCTGGTGAACTGTGTGGTTATCTTATTTATCTCTGGGGTTCCTAGTGGTCTGCCTATTCATTCATTCAACAAATATTTATTAAATCTCAATATGTGCCATGCACTGTTCTAGGCAATGAAGATATAGCAGTTAACAAAACAGACAAAAACCCTGCCCTAAGGAATGTTGCATTCTAGAGGGCTTATTTTATTTTGTATAAATGTTATTTATGTAATAAGTTCAAAACTACCCTTTATGCAGTGACTGCTATGTTCCAGGCATTGCCCCAAATACATATTTACCTCATGTAAAGTACAATTTGAGAGAGCACTGTCATTTCTTATTTGATGAGAAAAACAAACCATGGAGCATGTAGATAACCAGCCCAAAGGTGTGCAACTATTAATTTATAAATTCCATCGTAGTCAGTCTATAACTCAAAGTCCATGTTCTTTGCTCCACATAATAGCCACAATATTTATTATGATAGATAATTCCTTGTCTGTAATATTTAGTAAAAATATTTTTCTGGTTTAATATTGGTCTTTAAATTTTTTAATTAATTTTTACATTTAAACACAGAACTAAAAAAATTTTAAGTCCGGTTGATTTTTTCCTTAAAAATTTCTAGTGTTTTAAATTTAGAGAGTATCTTCTCAGAGGTTTATTAAATATTCGTTTATTTTTTATAGTTTAAAAAAACAGTAACTGTTAAAACTACCTGAGCTTTATTTTAGTGTGTGATATAAAGTGAGAATCTGTTATTACCGAAACTAACAGTACCATTTATTAATCCTTTTCCTTCTCATTAATTCCTGGTGAAAAACAGCCTCTTTAGATTGAAATTCTTGAAAAAGTCACCCAACAAAGCCCAAATCAACTCCTGTTGGTGAAAATATCTAGCATAAGTTCCTCTATAATGAGAGTTCATAATATATTGCTTAAGTTATGGAGCTTTGCTTCTCTGTTGTGATACACACACACACACAATCTTAAATTCCAGAGACAGAAATATTCAATTTATATCTGACTTCAGATATCACTTTTTAGTTTTAATCTTAACTCCTTTAGCCTGTTTAAATAATCAGTAAACAAATATTTATTTAGCACTGATTATAAGATGTATTATGTACACTGTAGGGTATAAAAAAAGAAAATCAAATATGCTCCTTATCTTCAAGGAACCTACAGATCAACTGAGGAAAACAAGACATACATGACATGTTAATTCACAATAAAAGTCATTTGAAATTCCAGTTTTGCCGACAGTAATGGCTACAGGAGTTCAGAGAAAGAGTGATGCCTGTGGGCTAGGGTAGACCAGGAAGCTTCACAGAGGATCTGGAAGTGACAAGGGCCTGGATGAATTGGCAGGAATTTGATATCTGGAAAGGAAGGGATGGAAGTTACCAGCTGGGAGATAGAATGAGCCCAGATATCCAGGCAGACATGTGCAAGGCATGTGAGTACGGGGTGAGAAGGGAGGACATCCAAAGAAACAAACAAGACAGCACCAGAGCGTCATGATAACAAGAAATTCCTTCATTCTTGAATCCAGCAAACACGCAAGAGTGACCCTCAGGAAGAAGGAAATAAGCTGTTAAGGTAAATAGCTTTGATTGTCAATGAGCGGCTAGTTTATAATTTAGGGACTACCTATATCATGCAGGGGTCAGATACTCAGACCAGGTCAGCCTTTAGCCATAGAACCCCCATGCCTAACTCCACCTCCTACTTCCTTACAACTGTTCCAATGTTTAATTAAACACAGACCTAAATTTTACTAATTTGTAATATTCTCCCATTAACAGAAATCTTCCTTCACAAAACAAAGAGTTTTTGAAAAGTTAAATGGCTATCAATCATGCACATATTAATACGGGTTAGTTCTAAGTCTGATCGGAGATCAGCTTCCCCACAGGTGTGTGTTATGTTGAGTTTTTGTGAGTAGATGAGTCATATGTGAGTTCTGATGGTGATGGGGGCCTAACATTAGCACTGGGAGCTGAGGCCTGGGCAGAGGAGCCCCGGGATATGGAAGAGGTGTTGACTCAAGCTTGGCCTATTTCCAAGGTTTCTCAGGACAAATGCTGTGTCCAGGCACAGGGCAGAGATGCTTTTCTTTCCTTTCTCTTGCCCTGGTCGCCTCCTTGCCCCTAGAAACCTTAGAACTCAGACTGATGCTCTCATGACTATAGTTAGGTATATTCTTGGGTTAAACTTTTTCATGGGCTTTCATAGGGACCTAGCCAGCATTCATGACATGATTTCTAGGGGACAAAGCATTCTAAGTCCCACAACAACTGCCTGCTTTGAGCATTTAAACTGCAGATGGTTTTTAAGTTGGCAATTCTGTTTATCATATAAAGATGGTTTAGTGAGGTGCTTAGAGAAATAGCCTCAGGTTAGGATCAGAACTGGTTTTAAGTCCCCCAGTTCTACTTTCTGGCTCTGGGTCTTGGAAAAGCTTTGGAACTTCTATATTTCCTCAGTTGAAGAGGGAATACCCATCTTATAGGACTTTAAAAAAAATCTTTATGAAAAAATGAAATTTTAAAGCATATAAAAATGTAAGAAATTATGGTTGCTATTGTCAGCATTGAACTCAATCCAAGCTAAACCTATCTTGGACCCTAGCAAAGGGATGCATTATTCACTAATACGTTTATGGATTTGCCAGTAACAAAGAAAGCACTCGTGAATTTGTGAACTTGTGAAGTACTTACAAAAAAGTTTTCTTGATGCTCATAGCAACGTTTACACTGACATTTCAACACTTACTTGTCTATAACACTAATCCAGAGCATAGTTACTCTGAATTAAATCAAATGTCCTTTATGTTCTTTAATAGTTACTGTCTTAGGCTGGGTTCTATAGGGAAACAAAACCAGTAAAGTGTATAAATATATACAGAGAGATTTATATCAAGGAAATGGCTCACACGGCTATAGAGGCTGTAACCTCCCAAGTCCACACGTCAGGATAGAGGCTTCTCCTGATTCACATAGCCACAGGGTAGCCAAGATTGGTAGGCTGAAGAGCAGGGCTCTTGCTCACAGGCTGGGAAGATCGACGAATCCCAAGATCAGCAGGTAAGACTGTAGGTAAGCCACTAACTCAAGTCCCAAGAAGCAGAGTCAGAAGAACAGAAGTCAGCTTCAGGACCCAGAATGAGCAAAAGCCCCCACGCCCTGCCAGAACGTCTGCCCACACTCAATGCAGGCTACACGCCCAAGGAAAATCCCCTTCAACCAATTGGTTACTCACAGCAAATCCTATTGTAGGGGTGATCACATATAAAATCTCAGCAGAGAAGTGACCACAACATCACACAACTGCCAAAACACTGAGAAAATGGCCCAGCCAAGTTGACACAAAATCATAATCATCACAGTTAGCATCTGAAATACATTACTGATTTTGTAGGGAAAAAAGTCAAAACCACAATGAGGTACAATTTCATACTCACTAGGATAGCTATTATTAGAAGAAAGGGGAAAAAAAACAAGTTTTGGTGAGGATGTGAAGAAATTAGAACCCTCGTGCATTGCTAGTGAGAATGTAAAATGGTGCAGCCACTGTGGAATACAGTTTAGTGGTTCCTTAAAACGTTAAACATAGAATTAACATATGATCCAGCAACTCCACTCCTAGGTATATACCAAAAAACTTGAAAACAGGGACTCAAACAGATAGTTGTACACCAATGTTCATTGAAGCACTATTCACAATAACCAAAAGGTGGTAACAACCTGAATGTCCATCAATAGACAAATGGGTAAACAAAATATGGTGCATACGTACAGTAGAATATTATTCAGCCATAAAGAGAAATGAAGTTCTGATATATGCTATGACATGGATGAAACTTAAAAACATTATACAGAATAAAATAAGTCAGACCCAAAAGGAAAAATATTATATGATCCCATTTAAGTGAAATATCTACAATATGCAAATGCAGAGTAACAAGTTTATTAGTGGTTACTGGGAGGAAAGTATGGGAAGTTACTGCTTAAGGGTTATTGAGTTTCTGTTTGCGGCGATGAAAAAGTTTTGGAAATAGATAGTGGTGATTGCTGTACAACTTACTGAATGTAATTAATGTAACTGAATAGTACACTTAAAAATAGTTTAAAAGCCAAATTGTACACTTAAAAATAGTTTAAAAGCCAGATTTTTTGTTATATGTATTTTACCACAATAAAATTTTTTAAAAAGTCATTGAAACCAATTAATGAAAATGATTTAAATACCAGGATCCATGACATTTTTCAAAATAGGACTTTCCTAGGGAAATGTCTTTGGGATCCTCTCAGGGTTTGTCATGTAATTTCCTGTCCCTACTTCTTAACCAGGCCCATCTTGGAAGAAAACTATTTGCCAGAGAAATAACCTTCAGAGAAAGTCAATGCTAAGAGCATCGGGATTCTCCGGCTGTGTTTCTGAGCCTCAGATATTATCTTAGTGCTGCCATAACAGAAATACCGTAAGTGGGTGGCTTTAAAGAACAGAAATGTATTTTCTTGTAGTTCTGGAGGCTAAAAGTCCAAATGAGGGTCTAGACCATGTCAATTCCTTCTGTGGGCCTCTCTCTTAGTATCTGGTGACAGCTGGCAATCCTTGGGGTTCCTTTGCTTATATAGAAGATACTCACATGGCATCTGTCTTCTCCCTGTGTGTGTGTCTCTATGTTTATTCTGCTCTTTTTGTAAGACACAACTTAGAAGTGATTAGGTTTAGGACCCAGCCTACTCTGTTACAGCCTCATTAACATAGCAAAAGACACTCCCAATTTTAAACAGGGTCATATTTACAGGTACAGGGGTTAGGACACGTACTTTTTTGTGTGGGGGGAGCACAATTCAATCCATAACAGGTACCCATAGTTAGTTACCTAAACAAGTCCAGTGCTCTGCTTTCCTCCTTCTGTAATTGCTGAACAAACTAGTTTTCAGCTCATAAGTTACCCAGAGTCATCAGAGCCCTCAAGCCCTCCTTGCCCAGACTCTGAGTACAGATTTGACCTTCAATAAACTTATTTTTACCCCAATCAGACTACTTTTAGCTTTATAAGATCGATTTTCATTTGAGTTTATTCTTTGCTCTTCTTAATGGTTTTATCAATTAAGCACTTTTTGCTGTCTGTATTTGTTATAGATTAAGTGACCCAACATCCTGCTGTGCCTGAAACAGTTCTGGTTTATGCCTATTATCATGGCATAATTGCTAATAGCATCTCCTTTCACTTTCAAAGTATCCCAGTTTGGACTATACATTATGTGGTCACCTTGTTTGCATGAGATCCTTGGGAAATTATAATAAAAGAGGCTGAGATTTCTTAGAACAGCACCATGAAATGCTTTTGCCTTCTCATGGAAACTGATGGGAATAAATTTATGACCATTTCTCTTAAACAAGGCAGAAGAAAGTCATGGTGCCCTTTTCTTAAAGATAAGCTGCATGTCAAAGTTTAGACAGGCCCATAAAATAAACAATAATACCCACAGCTCAACCATGTATATAAAACTAAATGGGCACACCAGCCCAGGGGCAAGGACAAGAAGGCAGGAGAGGACAGGAAAGCTGGACGAATGGAATTGGGGAACCCAAAGTCAAGAAGGGGAGATACGTGTATTAAGTGTTTAATAAGAAACTAATTTGCTCTGTAAACCTTCATCTAAAGCACAATAATAATAACAATAATAATAAAAGATAGGCTGCATGTCTGGAACAGAGCAACATCTAGTGATATCCTGGTGAAAAACCTTTCATTCAAGAATCCTGCTTGCTTGCTTTTTTGAAATGTGTGTTTTTATAAACAAATTAGGAAAAATTGTTCCACTGTATCTTAAATAAGGAAAAAGGCATTCGTGATTATATTTCACTTTGGGCCCATAATCTCTAAGTGGGAAGAATAATAAAAATGGTTAGAATAATCCTTTCTATTGGTAGGAAGAGTCAAGTCTGCGAGCTTTAGATGTAAGGTGTTGCATCACTTTCAATTACCAAGGAAGATTCCCAGGTTTACGCAGAGGGCTTGAAAGCAGGACTGGAAATACCTGGTTATTGTTGTTGTTAATGTTAGTTGCTGTTGAGTCAATTCTGACTCATGGCTACCTGACGTATGCAGACTAGAACTGTTCCATAGGGTTTTCAAGGCTGTGACCTGTCAGAAGCAGATCACCAGGCCTGTCTTCCGAGGCGCCCCTGGGTGGGTTTGAACTGCCAACCTTTCGGCTAGTAGTCAAGGGCTTAACCATTTGCACCACCCAGGAACTCCATTCTGATTATTGTAAGGGTGTCTTAGTCATCTAGTTCTGCTATAACAGAAATACCACAAGGGGATGGCTTTAACAAAGAGAAATTTATTTCCTCACAGTAGAGTAGGCTAAAAGTCCAAATTCAGGACATCAGCTTTTCTCTCTGTAGGCCTTCTCATCAATGTTCCCCGGAGTAGGAGCTTCTCCGCACAGGGACCCCGGTCCAAAGGACACGCTCTGCTGCCGGCACTGTTTTCTTGGTGGTATGAGGTCCCCCTGTCTCTCTGCTCCCTTCTGTCTTTTATATCTCAAGAGACTGCCTCAGGACACAGTCCAATCTTGTAGATTGAGTCCTGCCTCACTAACACAACTGCCGCCCATCCTCCCTCATTAACATCACAGAGGCAGCATTTACAACATAGAGGAAAATCACACAATACCGGGAATCATGGCCCAGCCAAATTGACACGTGCATTTTTGGGGGGACATAATTCAATCCATGACAAAGGGCAATGAATTTGATAGGGAAAGAAGGAAGGGCAGGTAAAACCCTTGGATTGGGGTCTGTTCTTTTTGGTGTCCTGGAGTCCTGAAATTCTGTTTCTTCACAATCAAAACAATACAGAAAGTAACAATATCTCTAAATTTGGCAGATTATTAACTAACGTTCTGAAATTATGTTTTAGTTCTAGTGTTCCAAGTTTACTGTTCACATTTTAATAATTTATAGTGTGTAAGGATCCCTGGTGGCACAATGGTTACACTTGGCTGCTAAAGAAAGATCTGAGGTTCAAACCCACTAGCTGATTCTGCAGGAGAAAAGACCTGGTGATCTGGTCCTGTAAAGATTACAGCCTAGGAAACTAATGGGGGCAGTTCTGCTTTGTCATTTAGGGTTCTTATAAGTCAGAATCAACTCGAAGACACACAACAACAACAACATAGTAACTTCTAGCTCTTCTGTTTGACTTTCAGTATTTTTTAACCCATTTCAGAATAGTGGGAGCCTTGGTGGCACAATGGTTAAGAGCTTCGCTACTAACCAAAAAGTCGGCAGTTCAAATCCACCAGTCGCTCCTTGGAAACCCTATGGGGCAGTTCTACTCTGTCCCATAGGGTCACTATGAGTTGGAATTGACTAGATGGCAATGGGTTTCCATAATAGTGATAGTCTTCACATTTGTTCTCAAAGATCTTTAACTTATATTAACTAATTTAGTAGTTATTGGAGAATAGTTTTCCCTTTTTTTCCCCCTTTTGCTTGTGTACTCTCTTCAGTTTATCAGCTCAGTAAACACTTATTGTGGTCATAGTAGGTAAATTACGCAAACTCCTGACCCTTGAGCAATCTGTTTTAATGTTTTAAGAATTTGTTTCACCTAAATTCACAATTTAAAAAAAAAAGAATTTTTTACCTTTCTGGTTTCTGCTTTTTCTATTTAAGACATTATTGTTTTAACTGTGTTTATCAAAAGTATTGATCTTAATTATTGTCCATTTAGCTTTGGGAGAGTAAAACCATGGCGCAGAATCTATTCTATCTCTCTTTCCCTTTCTTACTTTCCTTCCCTCCTTCTTTCCTCTATCCCTCCATCCCTGTATCCCTCCAGCTATCCATCTATCCAGCTATATAGCTATATCAAGTAATACACAGAGAGTAGAATGATAAATAAATACTATAAAGTTCTTGTCTTCGAGGTGTTTCTAGTCTAGTGGGGAGACATAAAAAAAATCCACACAATTATAATACAGCTTGATGAGTGTCATAATAAGGATAAGCACAGGAGTGCTTTGATAATACATAAAAGAATAAAAATGATAGCAAACCCTTAATTATTAAGACTAAGGTCTTTGAATAAAATTATTATTTTTTGGCCTTGGTTAGATATAAACATAATGAGATAATTGTCCTGTGAAATTTTCATAGTCTACTAAAACATAACCCTTTCATGCCTGGCAGTACATATAGCGACCATGAATTTTTTCAGCCTCTGGGGTTTACTGGGAGGCTGCTGTACTGTTGACAGTGCATGCTGCCACAAGGCAGGGACCTTTATGACTGTTTGAAATTGAAAAAATGGACATGTGCTGCAAATTACTATTTTTATAGGATATTGTATGAGGTGTCTGAATTTTTGGTAGGGAAAATAGAAATTTTGAAAATTTTTATTTGTTATGCAGAAGAACAAATAGACCCCAGCAGGGGATCTGGGGTATAATTAGTGGTACTTCATATGTACTATTAAACACTTAGGGTAGGCTTGTGGGAAGGGCAAGAAAAAAAATCCATACTACCTACCAAAAATTCAGACACATTCAATGATTCAGCATACTTCCAATAATGAAAACACATGGCATTAACAAAAAATTCAAAACAGAAAATAATTCGGTCACCAAAGGGTTAACATCAAATCATAATTGCATACATATTTTTTCCAGAGAAAAAGGTCTGCACTTCATAGATACGTATAAAATAAACTTTAGTATATTACTTATAATATTGATGCAGAAAAAGTGTAAATGACCATGATGATTTTTTTATTTTTTAATATAAAGCAATGATGTTCATAATTACTTTATATAAAATATGACAGCAAGTGACACTTGCAGGCGGAAAATGCCTCCTTCTGAAGACTGAACAATTTTAAAGGGAAGATCACATGAGATTAAATTTTATCAGTGCCATACCCTTGAGTATCCTCTACAAATGCTGAGAGACTTTTTGTCCTTAAGGATTTTAAGAATTATTCTTTAAGTATGGCTGCTTTAAAACTTTGATGTGCATTTCTACTTTTCCCTAATAGGTAATGATGTCCCAGATTATCACATACAATAGTAAGATTGTTCTGCCATGCAAAGCATTTTCCAACAGTGTTTGTACACATTGGTACATGTGGGTATGTTGATGCAGGCATGTGTCTCTGTTTATCTGGATCCATGTCGTGGGTCAGACAGGTGAACTACAGTCAGTAAGCATGGAACTCTTGTTTAGTAGGAGCCCTATAGCTGAACTGATGGACACTATAAGCATCAGCTAAAGCAATAAAGGAAAGACTAAGTTGTCAACCATGTATCTGGGGCCCTGGGTGGCATAAATGGTTAAGCACTTAACTACTAGCTGAAAGGTTGGTGGTTCAAACCCACTTAGAAGCACCTTGATAGACAGGCCCAGCAATCTGCTTCCAAAAGGTCACAGCCTTGAAAACCCTATTGAGTAGTTCTACTCTGCACACATGGAGTCACCATGAGTCTGAATCAACCTGATGGCAAATGACAACAACAATTGTTGTTGTTGTTGTTAGGTGCTGTCAAGTCAGTTCTGACTCATAGAGATCCTATTTACAACAGAATGAAACACTGCCCGGTCCTGCGTGATCTGCACAATTGTTGATATGTTTGAACCCACTGTTGCAGCCACTGTGTCAGTCTATCTCACTGAGGGTCTTCTTCTTTTTCACTGACCCTCTACTTTACCAAGCATGACGTCCTTCTCTAGGGACTGGTCCTTCCCAATAACATGTCCAAAGTATGTGAGATAAAATCTTGCCATCCTCGCTTCCAAGGAGCACTCTGGCTGTACGTCTTCCAAGACAGACTGTTCATTTTTCTGGCAGTCCATGATATATTCAATATTCTTCGCCCACACCATAGTTCAAAGGCATAAATTCCTCTTTGGTCTTCCTTATTCATTGTCCATCTTTTGCATACATATGAGGCAATTGAAAACATTACGTCTTGGGTCAGGTGTACCTTAGTTTTCAAGGTGACATCTTTGCTTTTTAACACTTTAAAGAGGCCTCTTGCAGCAGATTTGCCCAATGCAGTGCATTGTTTGATTTCTTGACTGCTGCTTCCATGGGTGTTGATTGTGGATCCAAGTAAAATGAAGTCCTTGACAATTTCAGTATTTTCTCCGTTTATCATGATGTTGCTTGTTGGTCCAGTTGTAAGGGTCACTATGAATTGGAATCGACTCAACGATAATGGGTTAATAACAACATTAGATCATAACATTTAGTGATGTCATCTTAAAATTACAATATACTTCAAAGGTTGCACAATCTGTGGATGTGCAAATAATCATGTTGGTGTGAAATGTGATTTTATTTAACTTTTGTTATAGTGAACTTTAAATATTTTTAAAATTCTTTTAATGTTAATAAAGAAAATAAAGTAAGTAAAAAATCACCCTGCCTCTGGAGATGCTTAGAGAACACTAGTTCAGAGACAGTAATTGCTGAATATTTTATAGCAAACAAGACTAGAAGTGGTAGCTTTACTGTTTTTTGGGAAATGGCAGTGTCCAACAAGATCATAAGCTTCTGAGGCAGAGACTCAGCCATCTGTCACTGACACCTAAAGGGGGCACAGGCAATAAACAAGAGGGATAGGGAAAGAATGAAAAATATATGTTGGCATTAGGGTTATCTTTCCTACAAAGCAACTTTGCAAAAGAGAAGGATCCTTTAAAAAAGAAAAGGAAGAAAGCAAGGGAGGGAGAAAGAGAAGAGAGAGAGAAATACCCAAATTAACTAGCCAGTAATTTTGAGAGAGGGTCCTTGTGTGGTGCAGATGGTTTGCACTCCTCTACTAACCTGAAGGCTGGTGGTTCGAACCCACCCAGTGGCTCTGCAGAAGAAAGACCTGGTGATCTGCTTTCATAAAGATAACAGCCAAGAAAACCTTATGGAGCAGCTCTGCTCTATAACACATGAGGTGGTCAGAGTCAGAATCAACTTGATGGCAATGGTTTTGGTTTGGCTTGGTTTTAATTTTGAGAGAGAGCTTTAAAAAGCAGATTTTTTAAAATAAAGAAACATGCTTTAGCAAGAGGATCATAGGTAAATTGAGAGGAGGAATTTGATTATTAATATGTGATTAGGAATTCCCTGCTTTCCAAACTAAAAATGTATGAAATGGCTACAGCAAAGCAACTTACAGCAAGGTTATCTATTATTGGTCGTTTACAACTTTGCTTTCGTGATTTTGCTTTTGAGGATATGAAGGTGGAGGCTATGAAATCTTGCATTATTTGGAGTGTTAATCCATATGTCAGGGAGAATGTTAATCTCATGTGTATGAACCATATATAACTATTGTAACATAAAAATATTGTAATATAACTAGCTGTAACCTTGGCTCTGGATTTTTTTTTTCCTGATTAATGTATCCTATGCCAATTTTTCTATCAGTTTTTACACAACTTTGTAAAGTAACCACCTATAAACTAGCTCAGATATGTAAAAATTTTAGGTAAATTTTTACTACCTAAAAATGTAGGAATAATGTACATAAGATAATTGATGTGCCATCATTTGTCTGAGCCTTTAAAATTACTTTTCAAATCTCTCAACACAATAATCATAATGTACTTTTTCATATTAAAAATATTTAAATACAGTATTGCATGATATTTTTAATTTATCACATCATTTATCATATAACACATTTGATATGGAAATTGTTTTAAAGATTACATTTGGGGAAAATGAAGTTTTTTTCCCTTTTGGAAATCTAACCATTAAACCCATACTTACACCAGCCCCTGACCTGGAATTACCAATATTGGATTGGAGTAATCATCAAAAATGAATGACATCTAGGAAAAGAGCCTCAATGTTTACCTCACAAGGAATAGGATGTGAGACAAGCTTTATAAGCTTGGGTAAGTGACTATAATAAAATCGATGGAAGAACAACTCTCAGAGATTATTCCTGGAATCTTGTCCTAGACTTGGATGCTCTCTTAAGTGTAAAAGAAAAATAGATAAAATTAGACTCTGACCACCCAAGTATCAGTGACATGCATTACAGAATGTGTTATTATGCCATTTAATGTGTTGTTGAGACTGTCTGCTCAGCACCCCCTGAGCTATGTGCCGCCCAGCAGACAATTTCTGCCACTTATCTGAAGAACAGTCTAACATCAAGTAGTGATTATTCACACTAGAGAGAACTAATATCCCTACATAACACAAAGGATCTCTTAGCTCATTCTTTATTTAGGAAAATAAAAAACCCAAACCAAGCCAGTCTCGTTGCCATTGAGTCAAGTCCTACTCGTAGTGACACTATAGGATAGAGTAGAAGGCTGTAATCTTTACAGAAGCAAACTGTCACATCTTTTTCCTGCGGAGCAACTGGTGGGTTTGAACCGTTAACCTTGCGATTAGCAGTCGAGTGCTTAATCACTGCCCCACCAAACCTCCTTAGAAAAATAAAAACATGTCCAAAATTTATAGCAGACATCTAAAAATGGCACTGCAGCAGCTAATACATACTTGGGGGGTAAATGGAACCACCGCCCCCATCCTTTCTGGAGGAGCAGATCCAATGTGAGAGTGAATTGGATAGGAAGCACACGACTCCATTTATCCTGTTTGAAAATTAGGATTAGTGGACTTCCCATTAACTCTCCTGATGACAGTTTCTAATTTCCCTCATGAATCTGCCTACCTCGAATGGCTCATATGCTATTTATCTTCATTTGCATTTGTACCACATTTCTGAATTCATGAATTACAATTACTTTATTTGAATGTAACAGGGATTCTACGGAGAGTTAAATTTATAAAACCAACCCAAGGCCTCTTTTTTGCTCACAAAAGTATACTTTTAAATTCAAAAAACTTTCTCCTTGTTTTAGCCAGGGCTGGGGGCAACCAAAGAGAAGTTGGTGCACTTGGTAGTCAATTCTATGGCTCTGTAATTTCTTCCTGTTGCAGATTTTAATGTATGTGGTGACATTCAGCAATGTGAGTTTAATTTGTTCTATACTTGCATATCTTAACTTCTTGATTGAGATGTAAATATTTTCACACAAGAGCATTGTAGATTCAATACATATGGAAATAATAATCTTCATTTCATTGCAATAAGCACTTATTAAATTCCCTACTACATGCTAGACTGCTAACCAAAAGGTCAGCCTTTCGAACCCACCAGCTGCTGCGTGGGAGAGAGATGTGGCAGTTTGCTTCCCTAAAGATCACAGCCTTGGAAACCCTGTGGGGCAGTTCTACTGTGTCCTATAGGGTTGCCATGAGTCGGACTCAACTAGATGGCAGTGGGTTTGGACTATATGATAGGCACTGGAGACATTAAAAAAGCAATAGTTTCTGGGACCAAAATATTTACAATTGAGAGGTAGAAAAGCACAAAATTATAGAACAGTGTCATATGTCCTATGATAGTGAAAAGCACAGTATGAGAGTACAATCCTTGACCTTTTTATCTACCTAAATGTAGAACTGGCTCTGTATAGGCCCCTAAATCCTGGAATCCTCAGCTGTCCTCCAGTTCTTCCTCTTCTTCTGGGATGTCGACCTTCTTAGCTGCTGTTTGCCTTAGTTTCTTAGTGCTGCTGTGAACAGAAATACCACAAGCGGGTGGCTTTAATGAACAGAAATTTATTTTCTAGTAGTTTAGGAGGCTAGAAGTCTGAACTCAGGGTGCTGGCTCTAGGGCAAGGCTTTCTCTGTCCACTCTGGGGGTAAATCCTTGTCTCAGCTTCTCTAGCCCTGGCATTCCTCAGTTCCTTAGCGATCTGTACGTGGCTCTATCTTTCCCCCATTTGTGCTTCCTTGACGGATCTGCTCTTTTTATATCGCAAAAGTGACTAGGCTTAAGACACAGCCTACACTGATATGGCCACACTAACATAACAAAGAAAACTCCGTTTCCAAATGGGCTTACAGCCACAGGTTTAGCGGTTAGGAGTCCAACATATATTTTGAGGGAGTACAATTTAATGCAAAACACTGCCCATCAGGCTTTCTCTTCCGCGTCGTATCTCCTCTCCACCATTGTGCAGAAATGTTAACTCACCTGGGAGTGCTTTCTACCCGGTTTAGGAGGAAAAACTTTGCAGGTATGTAAAGGTCTCTGTAAGAGAGCCGAACGTATTGTATTAGTGCTACAAGTATTATGCATATACTTTTGTTTCTTCCCAGAAAACAATCTTCTTTATTGTTAAGATGAGAAATGAATTCAAGGGCCTAAACCAATGACTTTAGAGTGAATTATGGGCCTAGTTTATATCTTCCTTAAATGAAGCCTGCAAGATTAATTGCAACCTTGAATGTCACTATATTGAAGAATACTCACTTAACTTTGGCCTTCCAGAAATATGACATGAATGATGTCCTACAAACTTAAACCTTAAAGGAAATGTGGTGAAGAGGTAAATATATAGCATCTAAAAGATAAGTAATTTTTAAAGAAAATTTTGCATGGTTATTGGGGCTTCTCATCTGAGACAAGAACATCTTGATGATGTAAAGGACAAATTGAGTTTGCTCTGTCAGAGTTGGCTGTCTTCTGTCTCAGAACTGCAGTAGGGTGGTTAAAGTAAATTATGGTTAAAATCTATCTGACAAAACTACATTTTATACTGAGAAATTAGTGTGATTAAATTGTCATCCCGTGGAGAAGAGTTCAGGTTCGAAATATCTCTTAATTTGCAGCATATTGTCCACTTTTGGATTCCTTTTTCTCTTCTTGAAAATTCGCTCAATTTGCAGGTCTGAAAGCCTAGTTCATTGCAGACTAGTTCTTTGATGGAGTCCAGCATAGGTGAGCAAACCAAAAACCAAACCCGTTACCGTCAAGTTGATTCTGACTCATAGCGACCCTATGGGACAGAGTGAAACTGCCCCATAGGGTTTCCAAGGAGTGGCTGGTGGATTTGAACTGTGATCATTTGGTTAGCAGCTGAGTTCATAACCACTGTGCCACCAAGGCTCCAGCATCGGTTAGAACGTGTCCAATTGGGCAGCTCTATTACATGACCCATCTCACCCCCATTTCCTCAGTTCAGTCCTCAAATAGTTGGATCTGTTCCCAATCCCTGTAGCACTGGATGTAGGAGATGGCAAGGGAAGACATGCTGGTTCACCTCCTCAGGGGTTCTACTTCCTTCCTGATCTATAAGCCACTAAAGAAATTAAGCTAGGTAAACCCAAACATCTATGACTATTTTAGGAAGCATCTGAATTGGCGCCAAGATCTGTGATTGGTCTGGAACCTTAGCTCTGTGTTTATTCTTGATACTCTTCACTCTGACTCAGTCTACCCACATTCCATGCCTAAGATACAAACAAAAGCAGGTAAATTTCATGAGAACAAGTTTCATGTTTATTCCTAAGAATTAGCAAATCGTAGGCATTCAATAGTGTTTATTGATTTTTCTGCGTATTCTTGGGACTGCACCCACATTCTATTTCTCGAGCACACACTTGGCTCTGTGCTCTAACTTTGATGCTCCTGCATATGGTCGCCTTTCAGACTCCTCTGAGATTCTGAACTTGACTAGCCCTGAATGGTTTACAGCTTTACCAAATCCCTAATCCCTGACTACTCCTAGCTCCTTACCTAAGTAGTCCCTGTTGTAGCTCACGGTGTCACTGAATCACATCCAAGCTAAAAAATTCCCAGAGATAATTTCTCAAGAGCCTTTGGATTACAAGCAGCTTAGTTCCAGGATATATTTGTGACCCTGGTTTAGGATAAACTAGATCAGCCTTCAGGCTCAGGAGTGGAAACTATGAGCAGATGGTTATTCTGTTCTATTCTTTTTCATGCTGTTTTTCCATTCTGAGTTGATTAGGCTAATGTAGTAACTGAGAACAGAAACCAGCCATATGATGGGAAAGCGTGCAAAAGAATTTAATCTTTTTAAGTCCTTCCTTTGGAAAGTATACTTTTTAGAAGAACAGTAATAAGAGTTAACATATATTGAATGCTTACTACAGTTCAAGCACTATGCTAAATACTACATTATTCTCCCATGTAACTCTCGCAACAACCCTATAAGTTATGTACTTTTATCACTCCACATTTTTACAAATTTGGAGGCTAGGCTCAGAGGTTAAATAACTCACCCACAACTGGGCGACTGTCTTGCACAACTTCAGGAGTGTGTTCCCATTGAGGTCTATGTAAATAGCTCTGCACTGCCCTGTTCCAAGGGGTGTCATTCATATAGACTCTAATGTGAATGTGTCGCTGGAGTTGGACAAAGCAGCTGCCCTACCCACAGCTGAAAGAAGCAGAATCAGAGCTTGGATGTAGGTCTGCATGACTTCAAAACCCAAGCTCATCACTTCTAAGCTACACTGAGATAAACATTTGGGTTTTAGAAATATGATCTGCCCTTTTATCCAGTGATTAGAAGATAAATGGGGATGTATTGTATTGGAGTTGCAGGTGTTGGCCATTTTTGTGTGTGTGTGCAGCCCTTAACACAAAGGATTCCAGATCTATTGGAGCAGAGCCATTTCAGGCTTAATGACACTCTGTGGTGGATGCGTGTATTTAACCACAGTGGAAGTCAGAGAAAATCAATGTACGCATCCCAAAAAATGGTCTGTAAGTTGATTTGGGCTTATACTTGTATAGGATATATAAAGGTGATCTCTTTCCCCTCTGGGGTAAACAATGACAATCATATTCAATATCCAGCAAGCATTTTTAAAGGCTGATTTTTATAATGAAAAATAAGAAGGAATATAAATGTAAACCAGGAGAACAATTTAATGATATACCTGCTCAATGGAACTATGATATACCTACTGGATGGAGCTATGATATATCTACTCAATGGAACTGTATATTATCACCATGTAAAAAATATCTATATAAAAATGACTGGAAGAGAATACCTAAAAATAATATGGAAGTGTTATATTAAAAAACCAAACCCGTTGATGTCAAGTCAACTTCGACTCACAGCCACCCTAAAGGATGGACTAGAACTGCCCCATAAGGTTTCCAAGGCTGTAAATCTTTACTGAAGCAGACTGCCACATCTTTCTCTGACGGAGCGGCTGGTGGGTTTGAACCACCAACCTTTCAGTTGACAGCCAAACACTTTAACCACTGTGCAACCAGGACTCCTTTGTTATTATAGTGATATTATTTATGTGATTTGTTTATTTTTTTTGTCTCTGCTTTCGTTGGTTCTTTAAAGCCACTCTAATGTTTATAATTTTAAAAAATAAAGCAAAAATAATTTTAAAATGTATTTTGCATATGAGAGACATATAATTTAACTTTAAACATTTGTTTGGCAGCTCAATTTTCCTCTAAAAATAAGAAAAAAATAAATCGAGTCAGAATTGTTCATTACATAGACTCATCCCACACTCCTGAAATTATAAATGATCTAGGTGGTGTAATGGACACTTTTTCTAAAGACTGCTGCCTTAATAAGCACATTGTAAACCATAAATTATTGTAATTTATGAAATGCAGTAGAATAGTGAGACTATGTGTGCTTGCCTGAGCATCCATGAGGGAAAATATTTGTAATTCGTTTGCACTCAATTTGTAATTTGATTTTTGAAACTGGTGCTTCATTCAGTGTTCGTTTTTTGTTCTGTTTTGTTAAATTACCACTTTGCAAATACTTTATTCTATAATCACAGCCCATCATGTTCTAAAACTAATTGAATTGCCAAGAAGTACACCTCATAACAAAGCTGACCATTGTTAAGACTCACATTGAAAGACAAAAGAAAATTGTCTCTTCTTCTGTGATGATTGGCTTTGGTGTTGAACATTTTAGGCTTTTGATTAGGGATTAAAAGAAAACCTGAGTCATAAAAGTAGTAAGCCTGGGGCAAAATGAATATGTCTTGGCTGTAAAAGTAATATATCAGCTTTTCTTTTCTATTCTTTTTTGTTTGCTCTTCATGCAAATACATTATTGTGAAATAGCAGAAGCCTGCTGAAGAAAAATGTTCGTCTTCTCTTGGCACCAAGCACATAGAGGTGGGAGAAAGTAGAAAACGAGAAAATTACAACAGGAGGTGCAACTACAGTTGAAATATTATCATTTTAGGGATTACAGTTGTTGCTACCTTTGTTTGGATTGCCTTAAACTTGAATGAGCAGGTGCAGAAATAATTTAGGACCTGGAATCAGCAGCCTGTGTTTGAAACCAGGCTCCCTCACTTTCCAACTCGATGGGATTGTATATATTACTCAATCCCTCATCTCTGTGGCAGAGTCGTTGCACAAAAGAAATAAAGTATGTAAAAGTACTTTGTAAAGCACTGACTGTCTCTTCCCCATCTGAGCACTAGTCTAGTACATAATGGCCTATCTCAGCCCACTGTGCCTGTTCCAAGTAGTTTTCTCAGATTCCCGGTCTTGCTCTCATTTTCTCTGGCACTCAGACTCCTGGCTTTGGGCCTCCTTGCTTCTGGCATCCAGTCAGACTCTCTCTAGTTCACAGAACTCCACTTCCCACTTGGCTGATTAGCTCCATACCACACTCTGACCTAAGTGTCCACCTTGGCCTTGAGAGACTTTTCTTCTTGGCTCATGTCCAACCCTGTGGGGTCCTTCTCCCCACTACAGCCATGATAATCCTGCCAAGCAAGGGACGTATGGATAGTGCCATTCACCAGGTCCCTGGGTGGTGCAAATGGTTAATGTGCTCAGCTTCCATCCAAAAGGTTGGAGGTTTAATTCCACCCAGAGGCACCTCAGAAGAAAGACTTGACAATCTACTTCCGAAAAATCAGCCAGTGAAAACTGTATAGAGCACAGTTCTGCTCTGAAACACATAAAGTCACCATGAGTCAGAATTGATGGCAACTAGTACCATTCACCAAGGTAGGGAATCCAAGGTTTATAAGGAGAGAAGGCTGAATAACATTCAAACATAGTTAGGCCATGTTGAGTTAGGAGATATCTGGGATACCCAACTGGAGCTGTTTAGGAGGCAGTTGGAGCTAGAAATCAGATTGAGAAATCATGAGCCTGTCAGTGAGAAATGAAGACCAGGATGTGGCTCAGATTGCCCAGGGATAGCATGTCATATGAGAAGAAGAGGGAAAGAATAATATAAAGGAGATGCAAAGTAAAATAAGGACCAGCATGTGTTCATTGGATTGATTCTGCAAGGTCATGAGTAACATTGGCAAGAGTGATCTCCAAAGAGAAGTAAGAGTAGATGTAGCCAGATTGCAGTGGGCTCAATAAATTGGGGAAATGGTGTATCTTTGTAGTCAGTGGCATGCAGCTATCTGCGGGTTTTATGTCCCAGTCAGCATGAGGGGCAGGAAAACTGCACTGTGCATTCTACAAAAATTCTTTACAAAAAATAGATAATAGTGGCGGGGCTTGGGATATATGGAAAAACTTGTCTAGAGACTGGAAGGAAATATGTAATACCTGCAGCACTGTGATTAAATTCTGAGGTGAAGCAAATCTATTTCAGACCTAGTGATTTTTTTTTTTATTTTTTTTTACATATTTGCACCACTAGAATAATTGCCTGAAAAAGGCATAAAGATAGGCTTTGTGAGATTATTCACTCTGAATTTATCAGGAAATGAAACAATCCTAACTTGTTCATGGTTTTATAAAAGAGGGGTGGTGTTATGTGTGTGTGTGTGTGTGTATGGAGATGATGCAGGTGGGCAGGTAAAGTATAAGTGGAGAGGGGAAGTATAAGTATTTGCTAGCTCTTTTCAGTCCAGTGAGAATTCTATGTCCTTTCCAAAGAAGCAGGGAATGTATTGTATTCCCAGAGGAGATGAAAACATGGTGCAGAATCGGCCACATTATCTGAAAATATCCCCAGGTGGGAGTTGGAGAGTTGGGTGAGTGCGATTCTGCCTCTGGTCAATCAATTAGTGAAGAGGAGGGCCTGGTGCTGTCCTTCCATCAGGAACTGGTCAGCGGAGAGCCTGTGTCAGGGTTGAGGGAATGTGTCTGAAGTAAACTCACACAGCCAGTAGGTCTCTTTTCTCTGGTATCATGATGTGGTTTTCCTTAGTCATCTGTCTTGGAAATCACCCAAATAGTGACACTGATTCATAATCTTTAACAGTTCAGGAAAATCCACTTTCCACAGTCGGGGTTTCTTGCTAATTGAAAACGGAGGATTTAGGGGGTAGAAGGCAGAAGCTGTGTTTCCTATAATGAAAACAGTTCTAAGGGCAAATTAAGTGGTTGGTCTTTTCAAGACTCTGGACATTAAATATTGCAATATTATATTTAAGGGTTCAGTAAGAATAATTATTAAATTGTTCCCGGTGTGGGGAGTATGGTGATAAAATTTCCAGTTTTTGCAGAGTGCTGACCAATACTATTTGTTAAACAATTTTTGCTTATTTACACAGGACCAAAATAAATTCCTAAATAAGTGGTATGAAGGAGGCATCATTAATCTCTGTCCTAGCTCAAAGGGTCTGAAGATGGTCCACCCAATCCCTTCTTTTTTATGTGTGGGTATCCTAGGGTGTTGAAAGTAAGGCCTCAGAGGAAAGCCTGCTAAAGACTAGGGACACAGAGGAACATCAATCCTGGCAGGCAGCCTCTGTCCAGGTGTTGGGTGATGAAACCACTAATGAAAGGGACAGCCAGCACGGTCCCTGGGCATAGATATTGGGTCATGATTGCAAGAAGGAAGGGTGGAACTAAGGAAGGTGACTCAGCTCTATCACCATTTGTAAACATTTGAACAATACCCCTCTTGGTGTCTTCTGTAGCTTTTGTGCCATACATGGGGTACAGGAGTCCTGGCAGTGTTGCTCATGAGGCCTCTACCTGAATGTTTTTGGAAGCCCTTTCTTCTTTAAGGTCTTACAGCTTCCCACTTGTCCCCTTTCTCCAGACCCCTTCAGCCCAGAGGAGTATTTTTATAGCCTGGGAGAAACCCCCCTCCAGGTTTTAAAAAACATTTTGTCTATACATACAAATCTCTTTTCTTTAAGTCCTCTGCAAAAAAAAAAAAAAAAAAAAAAATCCTTCTTACTATCACACCCAGAGCTTTAATCGATCAAAAGCCCTTATTCCTAGAGGGCAAAGAGAGGCTGAGCTTTAAATGCTTCAAGAACAGTCAAGAAAGGGAAGAGAAACAAAACAGCTAATTGGCAGATTAAAGTAATTTGTTTATATTCTGCCAAAGTTGCAAAAACCTAATTTTTGTATTTTGTCAGAGTTTAAGACTATGGGATACTCAAACCAATAGATTAGTTTAGATACTTTAGGGAAAAACATACCTAAAGTGATTGGGTTTGTGCAGGCAAAGGTGAATGGAGTTAGTATAATTCACAGGCAGGCATCCGTGCTGGATTTCTTGGTTTTATGGATTTGAGTTAAAGGTATCTGTTTGACTGATTCCTGTTTTCTCTTTACATCAAGGTGCTATAATGTCAGATTTGGAGTTACTAAGCCTTGGTACATCTGCCTCATTCACCGAGGCACCCAAAGACTTCTGCAGGAAGGATCAAATACTATTTAGATTAAATTATGACATGTGAGTGCTTTATAAAAGAGACTTCATCCTGATGTCCCACCTGCTTTAATGTTGATTCAGTAACAAAATTAATCTTTAATATTTAAAAGTCAACAGCTGATTTTGGCAGCAGGAGCAGCCTGGAGCCCGGCGTGCTCTCTGTCCTAGGTGTGCCCTGCTTGCTGCTGACATGCTTTCCTTTCATAGGGCAACGTGGGTGTTCCATTTTAGGCAGGCACCAAGGAAGAAAGAAACAACACATCGCACTTTTACTGTGTCAAAAATTCTCATCAAGAGAGTTTTCATATTATTGAGAAGAAGAAAAGGGATACCATTTGTCAAAACTTAGGGAACCGGATTTCCATCCTGAACTCTCTTGCTGTTTGATGTTTCTTCTGTCCTCTCTATCTCTTCTACCTCCCACCCCACCCCAATAATATATTTTCTGTTTATTGAGCACTTACTAAGTGCCAGGTTCTGAGATTCTTCCTTCGGTAGATGTAGTGGGTTGAATGCTCACCTCCCAAAAGATATGTCCACATTAAATACCAGGAACTTACGAATGTTACCTTATTTGAAAACAGGGTCTTGGCAGATGTAATTGAGTTAAGGCTCTTGAAATGAGATTATCCTGGATTATCTGGTGGGCCCGAAATCCAATGATAAGTCTCCTTATAAGAGACACAGAGGAAAAGGTGATGTGAAAACAGAGGCTGAGATTAGAGTGATGTGGTCACAAGACAAAGAAACCAAGGAACACATACAGCCACCAGAAGCTGTAAGAGACGAGGAATGGAATCTCTCCTAGAGCCTCTGAAGGGAGTGTGGCACTGCTGACAGCTTGATTTCAGACTGGTGGCCTCTAGGACTGTGAGAGAATACATTTCTGATGTTTTAAGCCACCCAGTTGGGGTAATTCATTACAGCAGTCATAAGAAACTAAAACAGCAACTGAAAAGCAATCTCTCTCATCACTTGACATTTCTGTGCCTCAGTTTTCTCAAGTGTAAAATAAAGAGATTCAATTAGATGGACTCAAGAGTCAATTCTAAATATAAGATTGTATATATCCATTATTATAGGTGACGACAATCTAGTAAGGGAATACCAAAAAATACAAATAATTATAAAACCAGGACTACTAAGACTAATGCTAAGAGAGAAATACAAAGAGCTGTTCTGCGTTCATAAGACCTGTGGTATATCTCATAACCAGTCATTAGATATGTCCTCCGCTGTCTTCTCGCATCATCTTTTAAATATATCTAGTAAAGCAGTGATCATTCTGTATTGTAATTTGTCTGTTTTCATGTCTTTCTCTCCTTTAAGAACAAACTTCTCCAAGACTGGGGCTGTTTCTTAAGTAGTAGCATAGTAGGGTCACTCAGTGATTCCAAAGGGGTTCATTGAGCATATACTATTTGTCAGACACTGAGTAGGCACTGGGGACAAGATAGTGAAAAAGACCAGATGTAGTCCCAGCCCAGCACTTAGGTTCCAGGAGAGAGAGTCAGACAGAAATAAAAAACGAACAAGACAACAAATAATGGAGCTCTACCCTTGGTCCTCTTCTTTCTTACCACCACTCTATCTCTGTTTACTTTTTGTTACCTCTTGTCTCTCTACACCAAATGCCATTTATAAGTCTCTGAGGACTCCAGCCTAGAACTCTCACGCAAAATCAAGACTAGGGCTCATATGTCTGACATCTCACTTGAATATTTAACAGATATCTCAAACTTAATGTGTGGAAAACTCGGTCCCTGATTTCATCCACCAAACTGCTTCACCAGCAGCATTTTCCGTCACAGTTGATGACGCTCTGATCCTTTGAGTTTCTCAGGTCAGAAACCTTAGACCACCCATATTCTTCACCTTCTCTCAAAGCCCTTATCCAATCTTTCAGAAAGGCCTGCTGGCTGTACCTTAACATACACCCAGAATTTGACCACTTCTCACTACCTCCACTGCTACCACCCTGGAAGGAGCCACCAAGACCAGTGAAGACATCCCCTAACAGGTCATTTTTACTTTCCTCTTGTCCCACTACAGTCTCTTTTTAACACAACAGCTAAAGTGAACCTTGTAAAGACTGTCTTTACAATGGCTATAAGGTCTTGCATGACCTGGTCCCTCATAACTTCCTTTCTAATTACTCTCTCCCTTGCTCACTCTGTGCCATCCACACTATCATCCTTGCTATTTCTTCCCTGAACATGCTTCCTGAAACACTTTTCTTGTAGATGTATTTATGCTTCACTAAAATATTGATTTATCAGTGAGTTTTTTCCTGACCATCCCAAGGGCTGAAGTGGGGAGATAATTTAGGAGGCTATTGAACTAGTCCAGACAAGATCGAATCAGGGTGGCCTGACTAGGGTAGTAGCAGTAGAGGTGGAGAAATGGAGAGAATCAGGGTACATAAATGTTTGCTTGAATAAATGGATAACATTTTCCTTTGGTGAGTACTTACTATGTATCCGACATGGTGACAAATGCCTTATACACACGACCTCATATTACCCTCAAAATGACCTTAAGGAGTAGGTGTGATACCTCATTTTATAAATGAGGAGACTGACCCTTATAGAGGTGTAGCAACATACCAAAAGTTGCACATAATTGTTGGGGATGGAGTTTGGGTTCACATCTATTTGACACCAAACTACACTGGGAGAGAGAAGGAAGGAGGTAGAGGGATAGAGAGAGATGTGAGAACAATCGAGAGAGTTGTAAGATGATTTCAACATTGAGATACCAGGTCACCAGCCATGGGAAAAACTACTGTTGTGAAGTGTAGAAGAAAATGACCAAATAAAATGTTTATATTTTGTGTGACTATATTCCTTCCTGGACGCAGATGATTTTCAGTTTAGAACATAGTCCTTTATATGATATAATAGTTAGATTACCTTATATATTATATGTACTTTTTAAGCAAACTTGCTGGACACACACACACACACACACACACACACACACACACTGATAATCTTAAGCAAGAATACTCATCTGAGCCCGTAAGGAAGATGTCACTTGGGTGACATTGTTGCCCTCTATTAATCCTTAGGTGACATAGAATGAGCATGGTAGTTCAACACAGGAGGACTCCCAATAGATAGACATTGCTTTACTGCAGACAGGGCCAGGGCAGAGGCAACATCTTATTTCACAATAAGCAGCAACTTTGTTTTAATGGTGGGGACAGCAAGATGCCTCCTGCTTAGCATCTGGGGGCCGTGGTTATGCTGTGAAGGCTCAGATAGCTACGCAAAACAGAGCCTGGAGAACAACAAAAATACATTTCATCTCTTCTAGCTCTTGTGGCTCTAGATCTAGGATGCTACAAAGGGGACTCAATAAAAAGATATTAAAAGACTGAAAATGTCATGGTGACATTATCTTTTGGAAATACCAGACCATCAGTTAAAGTGCTGCTTCCCAATGGTACAGTTTGCAGGATTTGTAGCCAGAATTTGTGGGTTGTCTATTGCAGTTCACAGAAGATACTTTACTGGGAGTTTTGTCGGGGGAAACTTTCCACCCCACTCAGCAGAAATTGTATCTAATTGTTCATTCTATGAACATTTGAGCACAATTTTTAGTGTTAGTAAATGGCAATAAATTGGGTGTATGTGACAACTAATTGTGTTTAGTTACAGAAAGAAGCTTTCAAATAAAAACACATATGCCCAAAGCGCCATGTTTTCTGTGAAGAGTTATCGTTGAATTTTATAGGACTACAGAGCATACCTGAAGTAGCAAAGATCCTTATTTCTTTTTTGGAGATTTATAAGAACTTCATTAATTCTGTAGAGCCCCTAGCCACATACACAGTGTGGAAATACAGGTATATTTTTGCTAAATGGCATAGATGCCTTCCAGTAAATTGAGTTTTAAACCTAATCCCATTTCCCTTTGATGTCCTTTAAAAGTTAGAGATGATTTCTCAAAGGGGCTAATCTTCTAACAATCTAAACTGCAAACTTTTAGCGAAACAGTAGATAACCTAGTGGCATGATGGAATTTGAGGTACTTTAAATATTTTGTTGCTAGAAGATTAGCTCCAATTCAGGAACTCAGTTTTTCCTTGTATTTTCCTAGCTTTTTTATACAATAACATTATTTCTTCCTTCAACTTAATTTATCTTCTCCAGTACCACAGATATTTTTCCTAATAGTCATCATCAACCTTATTGTCTTCATTTCCATGTCATTCTTTACTGAACAAAGAGTAACTGGTAGACAGACATCGGTCAGACGCTGCTGGACAGTGGAAGAATCTAGATGAAGAAACAGTATCCTAGTCTCTGGGAGCTTACAGTCTAAAGATAAGCTTTCGTTCTCTAAAAAATTATATTAAACTTCCAATTAATACTGAAATCTGTATATCACTTCACAGTTTACAAAATGTATTCATATCAATTATCTCTTTTAAGCTTTCAACAATCTCTTACATGTATGTAGGTTAGGTATTTTTATGCCTCCAAAAGTCTGCGAAGTGAAGTGACTTGCCCAGTGTCACACCACGTCCTTGATTGGAACAGCCTGGTTTGAATCTTGTGCTCTTTCCTACACTGTGCCATACCTCTTTCTTTTCTTTTTTTTTACAGAACTTTGTATTTCTTTGTTGGTCTGGTTTGTATCTAATAGAGTAGTCATGCAACAGCACATATAGCTAGTGGGTGCTACTATACCTAAAATCTGGAAGTTCTCAATTACATGCCATGACTCTCTGTTGTAGTCTCATCAGTTGAATTGGACCCAGTAAATAATAACAAAACAGAGCAGATTCCAGGCTTTCTCTATAATGTTGTTGTTAGCTGTCGTTGAGTTGGCCCCCAAATTGTGATGACCACATGCTCAATGGAACAAAACATTGCCAAGCCCTGGGCCACCCTATGATTGGTTGCAGATAGGATCATTGTGATCTATAGAGTTTTTATTGGCTGGTTTTTGGACATAGATTGCCAGGCCTTTCTTCCTAGTCTGTCTTAGTCTGGAAGCTCCACTGAAACCTGTTCAGCTAATGCAACTCGCTATTTCAACATTCTCTCTGTAGTGAAAGAAAAAGAGATGGAGTTGTAGCAAAAAACATAGAGAAGTCACATAAACCTACCTAGGCATGTAGGAAGATGAATGAAAATGTCCTCTGTCATTTGTAGTGTAGCAGAATAAACGTTAAAAATGATCACTGCATATGATAAGTTCATCCTTACAGCTCTCAAATTTTATAATGCAAATTATACAAAATGAATTAATTCCCTACTTGGTTAATATAGAGAAAACTGAGGTTGTCTCATAAACTTCCATTCTACCTTTCCTCCGTTTTGTGTCCAAGACAAGCTTAGATAGTATTAGTCTCTCCATTCAGCCTTGCAAAGGTAGGCTCTGATAGCCTAATCCAATGAAAAAAATTACATTTCCTTGGCCAGCGTGACAGATAAAGGATAGTTCAATTAAACCAAAAGTCAGGACTCTTATTTGATTGCTTATGGAGAAAAGATTCTTACTTCTCCAGTTGACATGAATGAGGAAGTATGAATGACACTGGTGTTGGAAGCCATATTAAAACCATGAAAGAAACCATCCTAAGAGGGTAGCCAACACACGGAACAGGACGTATCTGTTGCAAAGGTGCTTAGAGTTCTGGATGGACTATGCCTGAAGCCCACCCGACCTCTGGACTTTTCCATTTCTCACTCAATAAACTGCTCTAATTATTTAGGCTCCTATTATTGGGTTATGTTATTTGCAACCAAAAGTATCCTCACTGAAACTATCCATTCAGAATATGTAGCTAGAGATGAAGAATGCCAGACCTGAATATCATTTATAAATTTTAACTCATCTAGGACAAGATAAAATGTTCTTATACATTCATTTTTAAAGAAACAAATTAAAAGGATATAGAAATTATTTATGGATCTTCAAAAGTGAAAATTTCAAGAGGATTTTAACTAGTTTCAGTTTCCTTAAAAACCAAAAGGAAGATCATCTCTAAATAACAAGATTCTACCCAGTAGGAGGCTTTATCTCTCAGCATTAGCACATCAATCCCACTGAAAAATGAATGCTTAGGTCCATCTCAGTAGCCTAATCACTGTACAGATTGGTGTACTTATGAAATGATTGATTTTCTGCCACCTTAGGGATAATATTCTGCAATAGCTATTCACAAACTAATACCCTTGCATATATGTTTAGCTTCGTTATGAAGAGACTCACTCATTAGGTTAAGAATTACTATTTTCCTAAAAACTATCATATGAAAATCTTGATCATGGCTAGGCCTTTGATTACAAATTCAAGAAATGTAAACATAGGAATTCTGGGAAGATGGCCGTGTAAACAGATCATCATTCCGTCCCTCCCCCACAAATACAACAAGAAATACAAGGAAACGGTGTTCAGCTTTGAGGGACTCTGAATTGTCGAGCAGAGGAAAGCAGCGAGGAACTGCAGACAGGCAAGACTCAATAAATCAACAAGTCACATACAGTACGAAAATTGCTTCTCCCATTGTCTCTGCCCCTACCCCCACCGCCGCCTCCACCCCCCTAGCCACACAGGCTGAAGCTGCTGTAAACTGGGGAAGTGGCCCCAGAAAAGGATCCTGCTTCCCTAACCACCACAGCCCCTGCCCGTACAAAGAGATAGGACCCCAAGCTTCTCCTCTAAAATCAACAAGGCAGACCTCCCTGGGGGTCCATTAGGAGTGTGCCAGCACCTCCGCCACCTGGACACTGTCAGCTGCAAGCCTATTGCAAATTGCTACAGAAGGCCCGTGCAGTAGAGTCTGCTCTCATAGTCAACACTTTTCTTGCCTCCCTGTGCACCCCATAGCTCAGGACTCTGAAACCAACAAGACAGACCTCCCAGGGAGTCAGTTCAGGTCTGTTTGCTCCCCCTTCCAGTCTGTGCTGAGGACTGCTGACTGAGGCTGCTGTGTGCTAGGAAGCAGGCATCTTTAGTGGAGATTACACCCACAACAAAGATACTACAGGGAGGCTCTGATAACAGTAAGACAGACTTCCCTGGGGGTCTCTTTGGAGTGAACCAGCACCTCTCCCACCTAGACACTGAGCTATAAGCCTGCTATGAATTGCTACAGAAAGCCTGTGCAGTGAAGTCTGCTCCCATATTCAGCACACTACCTCTCTCCCCATGCATCCCATAGCTCCGGCTTCTGAAGCCAACAAGATAATCCTCCCTGGGGGTCAATTAGGGTTAGGCTGCCCCCACTTCTGGTTGGCACTGAGGCCTGCTAACTGAGGCTGCTATGTACTAGGAAGCAGAAATCTTGAGAGGAGGCTGCAGTCACAGCTAATAATCTACCAGGAGGACTTTGATACCAACAAGGCAGTCCTCCATGGGGATGTGACCAGAGCATGACATCCCTTCCCCACCTGGGATTTGTTGGTTGCCAGGCTGTTCCAAACTGCTACAGAAGACCTCCTCAGTGGAATCTGCTCCCATAGTCAGCACTCTACCTGCCGCCCTGTGCACCACATAGCTCAGCCCTCTGAAACCAACAGGACAGGCCTCCCTAGGGATCAGTTTGGGTCTGTCTGATCTCTCTTCCATTCAGTGCTGAGGACTGCTGACTGAGGCTACCATGTGCTAGGAAGCAGGCATCCTGAGTGGAGGCTACACCTACAGCCAACATACTATGGGGCAGCCTCCGATAGCAACAAGGCAGACCTCCCTGGGAATCTGTTCAGAGTGTGACAGTCCCTCCCCCAGCCAGTAACTGTTGGCTGCTGGACTGATACAAGCTTCTACAGAAGATTCCCTACAGTGGAGTCAGGAAGTGGTTCACTTAAGTGGAGACTGCTCCCTCAACAACCACAGGGCCTCTGGGGCTCTGAAACCAACAAGACGGATCTCTTGGAGGTCCTTCTGGGGAATGCCAGCCCCTCCTCCTCCTGATATGGAAGAAAGTCTGCCTGTGCTTCCTGTGAATTCCAGCTCAGATATAAGCAGCTCACAGAGCAGGGAAGGAAGCCTAGAGCAAAACCAAAGGGTGACACCAAACCCTGAAGGTGGCTCACTGGGTGCAGATTTTCCAGCTGAAAACGTGGTTGCAGAAACAGAGAAGGGAAGGGATTAATAACCAGGGAGAGAGGACTGCGCCCTCGGTGGACACATTGATTAGTACGCATGATCTCGCCTGCATGGTGGTGCCTGCTGGTGGACAGACTGACCATGGCGTGTTCTCTGGTGTGCTTGAGAGAGATCGCAAGTTGAAAACTGAGACCTGGAACTTTCAAATCCTAGTTAAAGCAGGGAGGGAGAAGGAGCTATCACAGAAATGGAGAGGAAACAGTAAGCAAAGGCTGAATGCTCTGTCCGTGTAAGAGTTTTGTTTTTTTTTTGGCAGAAAGTAGTGTGGGCAAAAAACCAAATACTGGGGAAAACTGAGAAAGTTAACACCCTTTAAAATTCCAATGTCTCAACAAAAAAATCACAAGTCACACGAAGAACAGAGAAACAATGACCCATCCAAATGAACATAACAAAGGGAGTGAAAGTACATCGAGGGATGACCAAATAATGAAAAAAATGGAAGACTATAATAGAACAACATTAAACATAACTAAAGAACTAAGGGAAAACAGAAAGAGCTGAAAGAAATAAGGAAAACAATGCAAGAGCAAAATGAGGATCTAAAAAAAGAGATATTGCAACTGAAAGGAAAAATCACTGAAATCAGAAACACAACAGAAGGACTTATCAACAGATTTAATCAGGCAGAAGAAAGAATCAGCGAATTAGAGGATAAGACAGGTAAAATTACAGATGCTGAAGAGCAACAAGAACGGAGGCTCAAGAAGGCTGAGCACAGTTTAATGGAATTATAGGACAACAACAAGAGACATACGCATCATCGTAATTCCAGAAGGAGATGAGAGAGAGAAAAGGACAGAAAGAATATTTGAAAAAAATTTCCCCAGCCTAATGAAAGACATGAATCTACAAATCCAAGAAGCTCAAAGAACCCTAAGCAGGGTAAACTCAAAGAGATCTACACCAAGATACATCACAGTTAGGCTCTCAAAAAGTAAAGATAAAGAGAGAATCCTGAAAGCAGTGGGAGAGAAGCAAACAGTCACACACAAGGGATCCCCAGTAAGATTAAGTGCCAATTTCTCCTTAGAAATGTTGGAGGCCAGAAGGCAATGGAATGATATATTTAAAGGGCTGAAAAAAAGAAAACAAAAAAACTGTCAACCAAGAGGGATACTATATCCAGCAAAACTATCCTTCAAGAGTGACGGTGAAATTAAAACATTCCCAGACAAACAGAAGCTGAGAGAGTTCATATCTACCAGACCAGCCCTACAAAAAATACTAATAGAAGTTCTGTAGATGGAAGGGGAAAGACACAAGAAAATCATTCAAAGCTATACATAGAAAGAAAGATCCCTAATAAGGGAAATGCATGGACAATTATAAGGGCTAGAAATAAGGTATTCATGCTTGATAATTCTAAATGTTTTGTCCTTCATGTTTTGTAATAATAAATATATCAAAATCAAGGATAAAATTATGTTATAGAGCACATGAAATATAAAGAAATATGTAATTAGTGATAACAACAACAGAAGGGAGGGAGAGGAATAGTATAGATATAGAAATTTTTTGTATGTTACAGAAGTTAAGTTGGTAACAACTTACCCTAGAATGTTATAAATATAATCTGTTAAATGTATTATTCATGGTAACCACTAAGAAAATATATTTAAAACATACACAAAGGGAAAGAAGGGAACCAAAAATGCTCACTACAATAAGTCAACAAAACATAAAAGTAAACAGGAGTACAGGACAAAGACAAGGCTTAAGACACACAAAAAACAAATAACAAAATGGCAGAAGTAAGTCACTTCTTATCAGTAATTACAGTGAATGTAAATGGACTAAATGCTTCAATCGAAAGGCAGAGAGTGGCAGAATGGATAAAAAAAATATGATCCAGCTATATGCTGTTTGCAACCCAAGGGCACAAATATGTTGAAAGTGGAAGGAAGGAAAAAAAGTATTCCATGCAAACAATAACCAAAATAGAGCTAGGATGGTAGTCTTAATATCAGACAAAGTAGAATTTAAGACAAAATATGTTAGAAGAGATAAAGATGGACATTATAAGAGATAAAGATGCATATATACATATGATTGTTAAATCTTCTTGATTAATTGTCCCTTTTATCACTAGAGCAACCCTTTTATCACTAGATGAAGGTTGGTCAATTAATGAAGAAGATTTAACAATCATAAATATATATGCACCCAACATCAGTGCCCCTAAATATATAAAGAAAACACTGATAGAATTGAAAGGAGAAATAGATAGTACTATCATAATAGTTGGAAACTTCAATACACCACTTTCAATATTGGACAGAACATCTAGAAAGATCAACAAGGAAATAGAGGACTTGAATGACACTATAAACCAACTTGACTTAAGCAACATATATAGAACACTCCACCCCAAAACAGCACAATATACTTTCTACTCCAGTGCACATGGATCATTCTCCAAGATAGACCACATGTTAGTTTACAAAGCAAGTCTTGATAAATTTAAAAAGATTGAAATCATACAGAGTATTTTCTATGACCACAATAGAGTGAAGGTAGAAATCAGTAAGAGAAAAAAAAAACCTGGAAAATACACAAATATATGGAAAGTAAACAACAAACTATTAAACTACCAATGGGTCAAGGAAGATCAAAAGAGAAATCACAAATTCCCTAGAGTCAAATAAAAATGAAAACACAACATACCAAAACTTATGGGATGCAGCAAAGGCAGTACTCAGAGGGAAACTTAAAGCAATAAATGCATATGTGAAGAAAGAAGAAAGATCTCAAATCAACAGCCTAACCTGACAACTCCAGGTACTAGAAAGAGAAGAGCAAACTAAGCCTAAACCTAAACCAGAAGAAAGGAAATAGCAAAGATCAGAGCCGAAATAAATAAAATTGAAAACAGACAAACAATAGAATCAATAAAAAGCAAAAGCTGTTTCTTTGAAAAGATCAGTACATTGACAAACCTTAGCTAGAGTTAAGAAGAAAAGATGCAAATAACCAAAATAAAAAATGAAAGAGGGGACATTACAACTGACCCAATAGAAATAAGGAGAATTATGACAGTATTATGAACAACTGTATGTCAATAAACTGGATAACCTAGATGAAATGAACAAATTCTTAGAAGCACACAACCTACCCAAACTGATTCAAGAGGATATAGTCTCAGCAGACCCATAACAAATGAAGAGATCGAATCAGTGATCAGAAATTGCTCAACAACAACAACAAAAAGTCCTGGACCAGATGGCTTCACCTGGGAATTCTACCAAAAATTTAGAGAAGAATTGACACCAATACTGTTTAAGCTCTTCCAAAACCTAGAGAAGGAACGAATATTCCCTAATTCATTCTATGAAGCAAACATAACCTGATATTAAAACCAGACAAAGACACTACAAGAAAACTGCATCATATATCTTATGAATATAGATGCAAAAATCCTCAACAAAATACTAGCAAACAGAATCCAATAGCATATTAAAAATCATACACCATGACCAACTGGGACTTATTCCAGGAATGCAGGGATGGTTCAATATTAGAAAATCAATCAACGTAATACACCACATCAATACAACAAAGGAAAAGAGCCACATGATCATTTCTATGGATGCAGAAAAACATTTGATAAAATCAAATATCATTTCTTGATGAAAATCCTAAAGAAGACTGGAATAAAAGGAAAATTCCTCAATATGATTCATGGCATATATGAAAAGCCAACAATCAACATTATACTTAATGGAGGAAGACTGACAGCTTTCCCCTTGAAATTGGGAACAAGACAGGGTGCCTGCTCTCACCACTTCAGTTCAGTATTGTATTAGAAGTCATAGCCAGAGCAATAAGACAAGAAAAAGAAATAAATGGTGTCCAGATTGGAAAAGAAGTAAAATTATCTCTATTCCTAGATGATATGATCCCATATATAGAAAATCCCAAACAGTCCACAAGAAAACTTCTAGACCTACTAGAGGAATTTAGAAAAGTTTCAGGGTACAAGGTCAACAAACAAAAATCAGTTGGGTTTCTATACACCAGCAATGAGAAATCTGAAAGGGAAATTAGGGAATCAATTTTATTTACAATAGCATCTAAGAGAATGAAATACCTAGGAAAAAAATATAACCAGGGACATGAGGGACTTATACAACGAAGACTATAAAACACTGCTGAAAGAGATTAAGGAAGACTCAAATAAATGGAAAGATGTTCCATGTTCATGGACTGGAAGACTTAATATTGTTAAGATGTCAGTACTACCCAAATAGACCTATAGATTCAATGCAATCCTGATCAAAATTCCAACAGTGTTCTTTACAGAAATAGAAAAACCAATCTTCAACTTTATATGGAATGGCAGTTGACCATAGATGTGTCGTTTTATTTCTAGACTCTCAATTCTATTCCTCTGGTCTATGTGTTTATTGTTATACCAATACCTGGTTATTTTGATTACTGTAGCTGGATAGTGTGTTTTAAAATCAGAAACTGTGAGTCCTCCTACTCTGTTCTTCTCTTTCAACATTGCTTTAGCTATTCAAGGCCTCTTGCCATTCCATATGAAGTTGAGGATTGGTTTTTCTAGTTCTGTAAAGAAGGCTGTTGGAATTTTGATTGGGATTGTGTTGAATCTATAGATTGCTTTGGGTAGTAATGACATCTTAACAATATTAAGTTTTCCAATCCATTAACATGGAACATCTTTCCATTTTTTGGTAATATAATAAAAGCACAAACATCAAAAGACAAAATAAATAAACGAGACATGCTAAAAATTAAAAACTTTTGTTCATCAAAAAAATTTATCAAACAAATTAGAAGACAAGCTACCGACTGGGAGAATATCTTTGGAAACTATATATCCGACAAGAATCTAATAACCAAAATATACAAAACTTTGACAGCTTAACTACACCAAAAAAATAGCCCAATCATAAAATGGACAAACGACTTGAATAGACATATCACCAAAGAGGACATTCAAATGGCCACCAAACACATGAAAAGATGTTCAGTGTCCTTAGCCATCAGAGGGATGCAAATCAAAACCACAATGAGATACCATTTCATTCCCACTAGGAGGGCTAAGATTAAACAAACAAACAAACAAACAGAAAATAACACATGTGGGGAAGATGTGGGGAAACTGAAACCTTTATCCATTGCCGGTGGGAATGCCAAATGGTACAGCTATTGTGGAAAACACTGTGGCATTCCTCAAAAAACTAGAAATAGAATTACCATACTAAAACAAAACAAAACAAAAAAACCCAGTTGATTCTGACTCATAGTGACCCTATAGGACAGGGTACAACCACCCCATAGGGTTTCCAAGAAGCAGCTGGTGGATTTGAACTGCCAACATTTTGGTTAGCGACCGAGCTCTTAACCATTGTGCCGCCAGGGCTACCATATGACCTAGCAATCCACTCCTAGGTATATACTCAAAAGACTTGAAAGCAGAGACTCAGAGACTTGTACACCAATGTTCACTGCAGCACTATTCACAATAGCCAAAAGGTGGAAACAACCTAAATACCCATCAACAGATGAATGGATAAACAAAATGTGGTATATACATACAATGGAATACTATTCAGTCAGTAGGAGAAATGAAGCCTTGATACATGCTACATTATGGATGGAGCTGGAAGACATTATGCTGAGTAAAATAAGTCAACCACAAAAGAACAGATATTGTATGACCTCACTTATATAAAAAGACAAGAAAAGACAAATGTATAGAGAACAAAGTTTATTAGCGGTTACAAGGGGTAGGAGGGAGGGGGAAAGGGAGAGTTAAGGGTGACGGAAATATCACATTGATTAAGGATACGGTTGCATAGCTGATTATTGTAATTGCTGTCAATAAATTTTACACCTATAAAAAGTTGAAAAAAATGTAAAAATCACACAAACAGGTGATATTCAAGCTCACAACACTGATAAAGTAGAAATGATTCTTTTAAGTCATAATAGAAGTGCAAACAATGGCCCTATTTGTGAATGTCTTGCAAATTGTTCTTTGGTGATCTGACAAGTCATATGATTGATTGGGGGGGGGGTCTTTAGGTCATTGTCTATCCAAAATATCTCTATAAGCTGTGAATAATACAACTATAGGAAAAACACAATTAACAACATCCTACCACCACCCACTTATCAGTGCAGAAGTGGACTTGCTCTATGTATGACTGCTGCCTCTGTATCTAGAAACATAGAAAACATAGAGATGTAAGAAAAGAGACACGCTGTGAAGAAAAGTTGTTTTGTTACAACTCTTTACTTTGATATTCTCCCTATATGAGAAAATTCATCTTAAAATAAACTGAAAACCTAGGTAACAAGTTGTTTATGTAGATAATTCTCTTAATATAAACAAATCGATAACGAATATTTTAACTGTGGCCTAAACTAATGCATTAAATTTTTGATACTTGAATTATATACATAGCCCTGGTGGCACAGTGGTTAAGCAAAGAAGCTTGGCTGCTAACCAAAAGGTTGGTGGTTCCAACCCACCAACAGCTCCGTGGGAGAAAAACGTGGCAGTCTGCTTTCCTTAAAGATTACAGCCTTGGAATTTCTATGGGGCAGTTCTACTCTGTCCTGTAGGGTCACTACGAGTTGGAATCAACTTGATGACAACAGGTTTTTTTTTTATATTCAAAGTAATGTTTCCAAATATAGTTAAGTGTTACCCGTCTATTAAGTCAAGATTTCTATATGATGCGATTTTTGTTGGTTTCAGTTATTGTACGAATTTAAAATAGACCTTGGATTAGTCTTAAACTCTTTGTGCCTCAGTTTCTTCATCAGTAAAATTAAATGTTTAGAAGGATGATCACTAAGATTACTTCCAATTTAAAACAATGAAAGTAACAACAATAGCATCAACAGCAAATTCTCCGTCTTCATGATTCTACTAAACACAGCGGTGGAATGCATAAAGACCGGTCTTTAGTCTTTCTAAGCAGTTAACTGATTACTACCATATTTTTACACAAATAACGTGAACCTGCTACATTTGTTTGCCAACTGCGCCCTCCCCTCTCAAGGTATTTTCATAAGCACCACTATGCCAATTTTTTTCTTACATGTTGCTGTAAAAGAAAAAAAAAGTTAGCATACCGCACTTAGGAAAATACCTCGTGGGGGGCGGGGAGGGCGCAGTTGGCAAACAAACATAGAAGATGTGCATTGTTTGTGTAAAATGCTGTAATATGCTGAAATAGCTTGATGATCCAAGATTTTACATTCTCTATGATATTTTAGGAACTAAACCAGGCCCAATAGAATCTTCTCTGCTTCTTCAGAGACAGGAACAACAAAGGAACATGAACTTTCCTAATTACTCCTGGAACAGGAGGAGGTGTTCAGGATGATCTAATAAGTAAATTAAACTGGCAGGTTACATTCCTAATAGGTCACTTCTGGTAAGGCTGTAATTCTTTAGTTGGTAAAGGCTGCTGTATCTAAGTGGTCAGGTTAAGGAAGAAAGCATTCCAAAAGGAGAACTAAAAACACATTTATTGGGTTACAAGTGGTCTATTTATAGCCTCAGGCATTGCGATCAAATTGGAACCAGCCACAACTGGGTTTATTGACTGAGGAATTATGTAGGTTTCAGAGCAATTAACTGGAAGCTTCACTTTGATGCAGTAACAAAATCAAAACCAATAGCAATTTTAAATTAATTTTTTCATTTCCTTTAGCTACAAAGCCTCTCAGCTTCATCATGGGCATTGGGGGATTTTGATTGCTTTAACTAGATTTAATTTTCATATAGGGTCCTGGTTTGTTGCCCAACATATGTGTTCCACTAAGTTTGTGCATATTGGTTATTTCATAATTGTTCAAGTATCTTTCTAAATATTAGTACAAGAAAACTCATCTTGCATCATTACAGAAGAAAATTAAAGCATAGACTGCATTTTACATTTTTAAAAAATCCTCTAATACCGTCAGCTTTCTAAGAGTGGAATGGTATTATTCATTCATTCAACAAGTGTTTTTTGGGCACCAACACTGTGTCAAGCACAGTCCTATATTTTGGAGTTTACAATCTAATAGGGAAAACAAACAATTAAACAAGCAACTCCACCACAGTGTGATAGATGTTATAATGTATAATGAATAGGATGCTACAGGAGCACAAACAGGCTCTCTCTATCTCAGTCTTAAGTCAGAGAGGCTTTCCTAAAGAGGTAACATCTAAATTGAGAAGTCTGAGTATTTTGGATTTGAGTTAAAGTAATTTGTTTACAGCAGCAGAGAACTCATACACAAACATAACAGAGTGAGTTTCTACTATGTACCAGTTGCTGTTCTAGGTGCTTTATATGCTTCACAATAGGTCTTCAAGATAGATGTTATTCTTTTTATTTTAAGGATGAGGCTTAAAGAGATTGAGTTTTCCAATATCATATGCTTAATAAATGGCAAACCAGGATCCTAATACTGGACTGTTTGTCTTTAAAACCCATGATATTTCAATATGCCTAGTTGTATAAAATAAAACTTTTAGCCAAAATATGATTTTTTTAAATAGACTAACTCTTTAAAATAGTATGAAAATTATCATTGGATATCATTACACTGACTTACAGCTGAAGATGGTGGACCGACCACATATGATTATGTCCTGTCTCTCCAGAGTCTGTATTAAAATGTTAGTAAAGGAAAAAAAAAAGAAAACTATATAAACCTACAGTTATAAAAAGAATAGAGGAGGTGCCATCAGTGAACCATGGATTACAATTAGTTCCTGGGAAACAAAATGAGGAGTAACGGTAGCTGATGAAGCAGGGTAGACGAAGCTGTGACCTACGTTGAATGTAGGTGGGAATGACTAGGAAAGAGCAGATTTACCTCCTAGAACTTGGGAAAGGTTCAAGACTGGAATGGGAGAGTGGAAAAGTGGAAGTGAGACCTAGGACTGGAAATAATGGAGTGGATTGAAAGTATATATTTGGAACAATTGGCCCAAACTCTTCTACGGAAATCACCTATAATTAGGAATTGTCAGGGCTGCCATAACAAAATACCACAAAGTGGGTGGCTTTAAAAAACAAATTTATTTTCTCACAGTTCTGAAGGACAGAAGTCCAGATCAAGGTATCAACCACGTCCATTCCCTCTGATGGCTCCAAGAGAGGAACCATTCCATGCCTTGCCTCTTTCCTAGTTCCTGGTGACTGCCAGCAATCCTTGCCATTCTTTTACTGCTTATAGATGCCTCTGGCTCATTTGCTGCATGGTGTCTGTCTTTCCCCTGTATGTGACTCTGTTTCTGTGTCTGTCTTTCTCTTTTATAAGACCTCACTCAGAAGAGACTACAATTAGGACCTTCCCTGCTCCAATTTGACTAACTTAAATGATAACATTTTCAGAAAAATCCTATTTCCCCTAACAAGGTCACATTCACTCGTGCAGGGGTTAAGACTTCAACATATCTCTTCAGGGGACACAATTCAACCCATAACAGGAATTAAACTCCCAAGCAGAAGACCCTATGTCTTTTCTTTGGAGGAGCTGAACCTTCCAGAGATAAGACATTCTAGCATTCCTTAATGAAAGGGCAGGCTCTCTGTCCCATCCACCTGAAGCAAAGCCTGACTATCAAAAAGCCAAATCAAGTTTTAGTAACTTATTTTTAAATATGAAGACACTTAGACATTTGAGAAAAGCCTCCAATTTGAGTAAATGCAGGGGAGGGACAAGAAAAAGAAAAAAAAAAAACCCAAGGCAAAAGGGTGGCGGAGAGAAATAAAAAGACCCAGGAGAAACTACACACAGTCAGAGAATAGAAGTTAAAAAGAAAAATGAAAACACTCCAGTAAGTACTTTTTGAGATACAAGAGAAGATACTACAGCCATAAAATAAAATCAAGACACTGTGAAAAAGGAACAACAGGGGAACAAGAAAGAGTTCTTAGCAATTAAAAATGTGATTGGCAAAATATTAAATTCAATAGACTTTTTGAAAGATAATGTCAAGGAAATCTCATAATGTAGAACAAAATAAAAAAGAGACAGAATATGAAAGTAAAGTTAAAAAGATCAAAGATCAGTCTAGAGGGTCCACAGAGAAAGAAATAATCAAAGAGTTAATACACAAAAATTTCCCAGAGTTAAGAATTAGAAGAGTGTCCAGATTAAAGGACCCACTGATTTTTTCAGCATTTTGAATGGGCGAAGACCCACACCAAGGCACATAATTGTAAATTTCAGAAATTCTAGAATAAAGAGAAGATCCTAAATGTCTCTGGAGAGAAAGAATAGATCACTTTCAAAGAAGTGAAAATCAGGATGGCAGTGGACTTCCTAACAGCATTACTAGATGCTGATATTTTTGAGAGAAAATTATTTTTATCTTAAAATTCTATACTCAGCCAAACTATCAATCAGGTTAAGTGTAGAATTAAATAAGAATAAAATTCAGTTATGTAAGGACTGAAAAAATTAACCCCTCACTCTTTCTTAGGGAGTTATTGGAGGATTTGTCCAAAAAACAAGGACATAAACTAAGAAAAAGGAAAATATGAAATAGAGGAAAAAGTGAATGCAAAAGGGGACTTCCTAAGAAGACAAATGTGTAGCAAGTTGAGAGTAAAACCAGTCCAATTTGGAGTAGGAGGAAAGGGGTTCTGACAACAAAAGATAGGAGTTCAGCACAACCTTATATGATACACCCGTACCCATTGCCAATGAGTCGATTCCAACTCATAGTGGCCCTGTAGGACACAGTAGAACTACCCCATAGGATTTCCAAGGAGTGGTTGGTGGATTCGAACTGCTGACCTTTTGGTTAGCAGCCTAGCTCTTAACCACTGTGCCACTTGAAAATCTGAACATATAAAAGTGGGTAAGTACTAAGGAAAACAATAGAAACTCAAGAAAAACAAGCTGTGTAAGAAAGTAAATATAATCAAAGTATACTACTTAGCCTTATAGTACATATGTGTATTATCAATTTTACTGTTAAAATGATAATATGATTGAACTGGGAGGATAGTAGTGGGAGAGATGGGATGAGGGTTGTGTAAGAGAACCACACCTTCATCTAACATAATAAGGAAGTTAATAGATGATGTCTAAAGTTGACATATCAAGCAATAGTATAATAAGCACATTATTTAGAGATTTGGGGATAACTGCCAGAAAAAGCAAACAGAAGAGTTACAAGTGGTCACCTCTCAGAAGCTGGTCTGGGAGGTAAAGAGGGCATGGAACAGAAGATTATTATTTTGTCATTACAAGCATTTTGATGCTTTTAAAAACTATGTGATATTTTATAAGACTGTGTGCATGTTAATTTTTTAAAAATTGATAAGTTTATAAAAGGAAAAAATACTATGTGCAGATAATCTGTTAAGGAGTGAATGTATATGTCCTTTCAAATTTGTTAAACGTCCCTGGTCCCATCACTCACAGTAAGAATCAATGAAGAGTACATATCATCAATAAACAATTTCAATTCATTGCCCACCATTCCATCCCTTAGGGTTCATATATTTCTTTGGTTTACTTTTTGATTCAGGTATTGATAAAGTGGTGATTTTGAGTTGAGTAATATTATTTTATATACATGTCAATAAAATATAATAAAAAATAAAATATACCCAATTGCATGTGGATGTGTTTAGGACTATTTATCAAAACTGGTAATTCTGTGCAACTTGTTCAAACTGAAAATTACACAAATGAATATTCTGAAAATAAACTCTCAGAAAAATTGGAAATTTTTTGTCATATTTATTCTGTGTTGATTTTCTAAGTTTTGCTAATATACTTTATGTGACCTTTTTTCCTCACAGCTGTCCTTTGTTTAAGCAAAGAAAAAAATAAAACACAGAATAACTTTTCTAGGGAAGACCAAGTTAAAGGAATATTCCTATCACCTATTTTTGAAGGCAATACTGCATTCTGGTCTTGCAGAAGATAGACTAAAGTACGCAATCATTATCTGACATGAATTAAAGTAAGAGTTTGTCATTGCCATCTGTATTTATTCTACTAACATCATTCAACTAGACTCTGAAACATAAAAAAAAGCCTGTGGCAAACAGTCTCTGCTTGTTCTTTTCGTTGCTTGAAGGGCATTTTCATCAGTGATAAAAAATGGTGTTTTACTCTTACTAGGCCCGTGAACATTTCTCTCCATCTTACTGCTTGCCCAGACAGGGCAAAGCTCACGTTCTGTGGTCACACCTGGATTTGAATCTTGGCCCAGATACTTATCAGATGTGTGACTTCGAACAAATTAAAACTCTAAGTTTCATTTCCTCTCTTTAAAATGGGGTTAATAATAGCACTAACAGAAAGAGTTGTTGAAAAGATTAAAGAGATAATTCAAATAAAGTCCTTAATAAAGTGCCTAGAGCATAGTAAGTGTTCAATAAATGATAGTTTTTGTTGTTAAAATTTTTCTATAGCAAGACATGGTAAAGACTAGTGTAGTAGAGATCAGAAAAATGTGTACTAATTCTAATTCATTTATTATCTGCAGCTGATATTCCTTTTAATCTGTGTCCCATTCCCTCATCCTTAATATGTGGTCTGGTACTAGATTATTCCCCAAATCCCTTCCGGCTGTGGAAATCATACCCCTATGGGGGTTTGATTCAGTCCTTATAGCCATAACTTGTAAGACTCTTGAGTATACTTTAGTAATACAGAATATAAACTAGTTACTATTGAGCTACTATGAATATTTATGTGTGAGAAAACATACTTGATTAAGAAGAAAGGTATGACTAGGAAAAAGACTTCAAGAAACAATATTATTGCTAATTTTTGAGGGAGCAAGTGCGTGGTGTAGGACTAAAAGCAAAGAAAAAAATCACTGAATTGTTATTATTGACATCACATTTGCCCAAGAATATCTAAGCATTTCACAAAGATACCTCCTTTGTATTTTAGAAATTTAGATGAAAATGTTACAAATTTAATTCAATTCAACAAATATTAATTGGGGCTTATTATGTTCACTGCAGCATATGGACTGGTCCCAAAGAGAAAGACTAATTTCTCTCACAAAAGCCACATTAAACTACCAGTCCTCCTGTCTGAACCAATGGTGGTTATATTTAGTTTTCTCATCCACAAGGCATTGGGATGTTCCTTCGTTTAGTCTTGAGGTAAGTAGGCTGCGGTCATTAATTTTCTGTTGTGGTTTGGTTTGGAGAGGGAGAGAGAGATCACTGGTTCTGTTTCTTTAGAGAACCTTGACTATAACACGGGTCCTTTAGTATTTACATACCTCCTTCCTTCTAGTGGCGCTGCCCTAGAAATGTCTTGGCACTAGTCTTGTCTGACACCATCAAACTTAAGCTTAATACATATAATTTTATCTAAAAATGGGCAAATTATAAGAAGATCAAACTCCGTAGAATAGTGCTATATAGTCTATACATGTGCTGTCCAATAAGGTAGCCAGTAGCCACAAGTGCCTATGGAGCTCTTGAAATGTGAATAGTGCCACTGAGAACTGAATTTTTAATTTTATTCCATATTAGTTCATTTAAAAGCCTTTGAGAGTCATTATTCACATGCATGCTTATATAATAAATGCAATTGTAAAAACATATTTGGTCCTGAGGGAGAGGGCTTTAAACTTACCAGTAGGCCTTATTTTAGGAAATTATTTATCTTTCTTTGCATAAATGTTGTTGTTGTTGTTAGGTGCTGTCGAGTCGGTTCCAACTCATAGTGACTCTATGTACAACAGAACGAAACACTGCCTGGTCGTCTGCCATCCTCACAATTGCTGTTATGCTTGAGCCTGTTGTTGTAGCCATTGTGTCAATCCATCTCATTGAGGGTCTTCCTCTTTTTTGCTGACCCTGTACTTTACTAGGCATGATGTCCTTCTTCAGGGACTGATCCCTCCTGATAACATGTCCAAAGCATGTGAGACGTAGTCTCGCCATCCTTACCTCTAAGGAGCATTCTGACTGTACTTCTCTCAAGACAGATTTGTATGTTCTTTTAGCAGTCCATGCTGTGTTCAATATTCTTTGCCAATACCACAATTCAAAGGTGTCACTTCTTCTTCAGTCTTTCTTATTTATTGTTCAGCTTTCACATGCATATGAGGTGACTGAAAACACCATGGCTTAGGTTAGGCATACTTTAGTCTTAAAGGTGACCTCTTTGCTTTTCAACACTTTAAAGAGGTCTTTTGCAGCAGATTTGCCCAATGCAACGCATCTTTTGATTTCTTGACTGCTGCTTCCATGGGTGTTGATTGTGGAGCCAAGTGAAATGAAACCCTTGACAACTTCAATCTTTCCTCCATTTAATATGATGCTGCTTATTGGCCCAGTTGTGAGGATTTTTGTTTTCTTTATGTTGAGGTGTGATCCATACTGAAGGCTGTAGTCTTTGATCTTCATTGGTAAGTACTTCAAGTCCTCTTCACTTTCAGCAAGCAAGGTTGTGTCATAAATATCAGAGGTCAGTGATGGTCACCAGATAGTTCATGATGTAAAACTTGAGTCATTTCCTATAAACATGTTGCCATTTGGTAGATTCTGACTCAGAGTGACCCTATAGGTCAAAGTAGAACTGCCCATAGGGTTTCCCAGGCTGTAATCTTTACTGAAGCAGATTGCCACATCTTTCCCTGATAGGTTTGAACCACCAACCTTTAGCAGCTGAGTGCTTTTAACCACTGTGCCACCAGGGCTCCTTTCATTTCCTATAGGTAAATGAAAAATGGTGGTAGTAAGAAATAAACTGCGTAAAATGTGATCATTGTTAAGTTTAAGGTGTCTTAGTTATCTAGTGCTGCCATAACAGAAATACCACAAGTGGATGGCTTTAACAGAAGTTTATTTTCTCACAGTTTAGGAGGCTAGAAGTCCGAATTCAGGGTACTGGCTCTAGGGGAAGGCTCTCTCTGTCAGCTCTGGGGGAAGGTCCTTGTCTCTTCAACTTCTTTCCTAGTTCCTTGGAGATCTCCATGTGGCTTGGTATCTATCTTCCCCCATCTCTGCTTGCTCACTTGCTTGCTTAATCTCTTTTATATCTCAAAAGAGATTGACTCAAGATATACCTGACACTAATCCTGCCTCATTAACATAACAAGGACAACCCATTCCCAAATGGGATTATAACCACAGGCAAAGAGGTTAGGATTGAAAACACATATTTTGGGGGGACGTAATTCAACCCCTAACAGAGAGTGTAGACATACATAAAGTTTGTTTTAGTGTGTGGATTTTTAGACGCTAGAAACAGGGGCTTTGCCACCTGCCCAGGTCCCTGGGTGGGGCAAATGGCTTGTGCTTTACTATTAACCAAAATGGTGGCGATTTGAACCCACCCAGCAGTGCCATGGAAGGAAGGCCTGATGATTTGCTTCCATAAAGATTACAACCAAGAGACCCCCATGAAACAGTTCTACTCTGTTACACGTGGGGTTGCCGTAAGTCAGAATCAACTTGACAGCAATGTTTTTTTGTTTTGTTTTGTTCTGTTTTGGCCATCCACTCAGACCCTGGAGGTGAAGTAGTGAGACCAGCTATGTGAGTCTGAAATTCCTATCCTACAAATTGCATTACTTTTTTCTTCTATCATAATAAACCTGTGTATGGAGAAAATTGTGTTATAGAGAATAGATTATTTTGCCTGTGGACAAGTGACAGGAGCCAGTTTAGAAAGCTATCTGGCCATAAGGACACTCAGCTGGTGTTGTGGTAGCACGAACAGCCTCCAGATTTCTAATTTTTGGTCAGCTCATCTAATGGGTTTGAAAAGTTCAGCAGGCTTTGCTGCTTAAGGCCTGGGGAACCTGTAGGTGATAGTATATCACAGATCTGCACTCATGTTAATTTATTCTCATGTGTTTGGAAGTCACCTCTGTTGTCTTCTGAGTATAACATCTACAATAATAATAAAAACAAAGCTTGGCACATTTGCGTGTTCTTTCATTTAACTTAAAATTTGGGAGAAAAGCTCTATTTCTGAATTTGACAAAAATGTTTTCATGGTTATATTCCCTCTTCTGTTAAAACATATTTTTTCTACTATATATTATATTACCCATCTCATCTCATTACCATTATTTTCATGTTATGAATCATAAAACATTTCATATACTATGAGACGAGGGCTTTTTTTTTGTCTCCTGCTGACTTTTGTATCCCCAGTGCCTAGAACAGTGTCTGGCAAATGGTAGCACTCAATAAGTATTTGTTGAATAAACGAGCAAGTTAAAGACACAATTTCTTTCAAAACAATGCTAGTTTCTGGTATCTTGTTACTTTTATGTTTCTGTTTTGGGTAGGAGTAAGCAAACAACTAGACAAACATGAGCTTGGCTAGGCAAATGAAAACCGATTGCTTCTCCATGAGTCAAAGCAGCCCACGCTATTTCTCAGACATCTGAAGTCTGGCTGTAGTTTGCTCAAAAATGTGTGTGCCCATTGTGTGCAGAGGGATTTTTATCTGCAGCCATAAAACCTCAAACAGCATCTCTTCTTTTTGTTTTAGACTAGGAGCCAAACCAAGTTAAAGACTGGAAGAAATGAGCAACTGTTTAACATCTGAAGGCAAAAGAGTTCATAACTGGAGGAAATAAAAAGTGAGTTCTGAGGTCACTCTTTCTCCTTTATCTTCCCTTTTCATTGCTGGAAGTGGTCTGGTTAGTTAACAAGTAGAATTTATCAAGGTAGACTTGACACACTACATGATTTCCACTGTGTAGAATTTAACAACAGGGGGGTATGACTGATCGTTTTTCCATTTAGCTTAGGAACATGTTCCATTTGTCACTTGCAATACTTTCAGTGGCTTTCCTCTGGAAGTTTATTCTGTGGATATGGCAATAAGTGCGTGATAGGCTTGAGGATAATGTTGCCAGCAAGAATTACCCAAACTATATCCTCTGGAGGCTGAATATAAGCTAATTTCTGCAAAGAATAAAGTCCTGGAGTGTTTGAGCCTACTGAGGAGTTCCATGAACCACATGAGGGAACTGAGTAAAATAACAGTTGCTTTGGAAATACCTCCATTCTCCTGAGGTTAAGTCTGAACTGACAGGTTCTTTCAATCATAACGAGACTAAAAGCTGTTTCAGTTTTGCAGCAGGCCTTAAAAAGGTAGATGGACAAGAGAGAAAAGGTAATCTTAAAGAAGCCAGTTCTTAAATACAGTAACTACAATTCTAAGAATTATAACTCAACCCCATTTTTGTTTCATTATCTATACAAAGACAAAACCTTCCAAGATTTGATTAATTTGGATGCCTCCAAAGGAACCCTGGTGGTGCAGTGGTTAAGAGCTTGTCTGCTAACCGAAAGGTTGGTGGTTCAAACCCACCAGCCGCTCAGGAGAAAGATGTGGCAGTCTGATTCCATGAAGATTTACAGCCTTGGAAACCCTATGGGGCAGTTCTATTCTTTCTTGCAGGGTCACTGTAAGTCAGAATTGACTTGATACCCGTGGGTTTGGTTTAGTTTTGGATGCCTTCAGGAGATAACAATGTCTGAGTTACTATGGAAAGTACCAACAGCGATTGTGCTTGCTATAAAAAAATAGATGTTGGCAGGGGAGGTGCTCAGAATGGTTAGAAACAAAGTTAAGATCTGTCTTCCTTTTTCTGTTACTCATGCCTAATGTTTTGTTGACAAATTCATTCCAGCCAACCATAGGCCCAGCCTTGTTACAACAGACCCAGCCCTTAAGATATTTTTTTCTGGGGCATGGCCCTAGAATCAGCATTTTTTAATTTTATTATATTTTGTTGTTAAAAATTATTTCTGTGGTATAATAAATACTAAAGTGTACAATTCATAAGTGTAGTGTTCAATACATTTTATACATGTATTGCATTTTATATATACCAGAAAGTTCCCTCATGGTTGTCTCAGTCACTACCCCTGCAAAGGTAACCACTATTATGATTTCCTTCATGAAAGATTAGTTTTCCTTGTCCCTGACTCTGCATTTTTAATAAACACTCCCAAGAGATCCTTATGTACATTGAAACTGAAGAACCACTGACTTGAGGCTTTGAACATAAAACAAAATAGAAATCTTTGATCGAGGCCCTTTCAATAAAACAAAGCACAAAATCCATGTTTTTGGATTGATCTATAGTGTGGTGATCATTAATCAATAATTTCAATTTCATCATGAAAGCCTTGCAAGGAAATAAAATACAGTTTTGTGCCTGCACTAATATTGATGCCAAATATCAGAGAGGCAGGTATCAGCTAGGTTCACTTAAAGCCAGACACCTACAAATTCCGATTATCATAAGTAGACCCCGATGCTTCCTGGACTAGCAGTGTACCTCCATTTGCATGGGCAGGAAATTCAAATTCAGGTCATATTTTCTTTCTGTCAGTAGTCATATATTTTCCTTGCCCATTCTAAATCTGTCATTTTCAGTCTTACAGGTAGACTTTATGGTTTACTGTACTGTAATTTTAATACTGAATGCATTTTTACCAGGTTGTAGGAGGTAGTGCACCTTTCAATGAATCCAAATAAAGCTGTAAATATTAACATAGGAACTCTCCATATCCATATTTTATAGTTTAGAATTTTTTATTTTTGGTTGAATAAAGAAAATACTATTTTGCTCTGCTTTGGTCATCTTTTCCTCTCTCTTTAGGAATATCTGCTAAGACCATATGGCTTTTTGCAGAACACTGACAACAATATCCTGTTTTACTTTCTGGACCAACTTTTGATGATCTGCTAGTCCAAGGTTTCTGTGGCTTCTCCATTTCTGTAATCACTTATCTGATTTCTCACACCAGTATTGCCCTGGCACTCTTGGATTTTTGTCTGGGCTTCACTTCTGTAGTCTGGGCTTCTTGCCTAGTTCCTTTAAACTGCTACTCCCCACATCTCAACCTGTCAAATTGCCAACTTTGTATTATTGAAGAGTCGTGTTCATTTAAGAAAACTTCCTTTTGGCGTATATTAGATGATGAGAATTTATTAGAATTTCTGGTAGAAATTATTTCCCTTTAAATGTAACCACTGGCTTCCTGGTCATTTATAGGTCTGACCTGTTCCTTTTGAACCTGCGTCACCATGCTGGGTGCAGGAGAGCAGTTGTTCCTAGATGCCCCGTAAATTACCCACACTGATTCAGTCACTGTATCATTGTGAAAAAAAAACCTGCTAATTGCTCACTAAACACATCCTTATCTTCCTGGACACACAGTTAGATTCCATATCCCATGTGACAGAGTTCTGGAGTACAATGTGAATGGATATGATATGTGATTCTTCCAGGCCTGAAACAGTCCTCCACCTGGAATCAATCCCTCATACTCTTTTTCCTTTCACTGGCTTGAAACAGACCTTCAAATCCACATGTCGAAGATGGCAGGGCCACAAGACAGAAGGAACCTGGTTCCTGCATCACTGCTTGGATGAAAGCTACCCGTCAACGAGGAAAACCCATTTTGTATTTTACATGAACAACTAATAAACTTCTTTACTGTTTGTTCCATTTTTACATTTGGGGTTTATTGGTTTCACCAGTCAGCTTACCTAATAGTATAGCCATGAATATCTCTGCATGAGAACATTGATGTTTAAGGATCACCTCTCTGGTGTTGTGGTTTGACTATATAAGAACCAAACCAAACCCACTGCCGTCAAGCAGATTCCGACTCATAGCGACCCTATAGAATTTCCAAGGCTAGAAATCTTTACGAGAGCAGACTGCTGCATCTTTCTCCCACAGAGTGGCTCGTGGATTCAAACTGCTGGCCTTTGGGTTAGCAGCCAACCGCTTTACCCACTGTGTCACCAGGGTTCCTTTTGACTATAACCAAAACCAAACCCATTGCTGTCGAGTCGATTCTGATTCATAGCAACCCTATAGGACAGAGTAGAACTGCCCCCCAGAGTTTCCAAGGAGGGGCTGGTGGATTCAAACTGTCGACCTTTTGGTTAGCAGCCGTAGCTCTTCGCAACTGTGCTACCAGGGCTCCCCCCTTTTGACTATATAGCAGAATTAAAAACACTCAGTGTTAAACAGGAATTTTCAAAAAGAGCTTGCGTAGGTAAATAGCATATGTTTATGTTTGTGGCAAATATTTTTAGGAGCTAGGAGGACTTTTACAGTTTCTTTTAATCTACACAACAAAGACCCTGAATTTTTGCTATTAAAAATAGCGTGTAGTTGTATTGCATTTAACAGAATTTTATCCCAGGGTCGAAAGGGGACAGATCCTTGTGAGATTAGAGTCTCATAAACCAGCCCACAGAGACAGTCCCAGGGCATTCTGAGTAAGCTCCAAGGAAGTCCACGCAGCTGCCCATCAGGCAGGACTACTAAGGCAGAATGGCCCTGCTTTTTCTTCCCATTTGAACTGCCAGCAGCAAAGTGTCATGAGCCTGACAGATCCTTCTCCATGCTGGGGTGTGTGATAAAGGATTAATTAAGAGGTCTTGATGACTTGTGAGATGTGTGCAGGACTATGGGGGTGTGAGAAGCACAAAAGGAAGTGGCTTCCAGTGTTTAAGTCCAGCAGATTAGAAGATTTGGGGGAAAATGTACAGCAATAAGAAGTCAGAGGAGGAAGAGATTGTTCTGAGAGGAAGATGATGGGTTCCACTTTGGTGGTGTTGAGCTTTGGGTAGAGTGGCTACCTAGGTCCTTGCCAGCAACTACTCTTGTTTCAGGCAGTAAGTCAGTGTCGTCTTCTCCCTTCTCCTTCAGCCCATCCATCCTGTTATCTGTCCTTAGCCAAGATTCCCTCATCTCTGCCTTGGATGTGTACTTAACACATCATTGAGTGATCCTGCATGCATTTCTAAGTATGAACGTCTTTTGGAAATGCCTTGCCAAAACCCAGAATTTTTAAAAAGAGAGCAAAGGGAAAGCAGCCAAGTATAATTTACCTATTTTATTTAACCTTATCCTCTCTTTAAAAAATAAAAAGCTCTAATCAAATGTTTGCCTGGTTCTTAGGATAAATTATCATCTATATCATTTCTTCTATCATGTTGTGCCATAAAACATTTTGGAGTTTATTTCTTTCAACAATTAGCCTACCCTGTTTTATACAACCATGAACATTTTTGCATAAGAACATTGCTGATTCAGGAACACCTAACAGGTCAGAGTTCCATCAAGAGATTTTTACCAAATTAATCCCACCATCACTTTAGCTGAGTTTTAGGAAGAAACAAACTCTCATGGATTGGGATAAAAAAAAAATTCATTTAAAATAATTTTAGTTTCTTAAATTACAGCTATAAATATTCCTGAGATGTCCCATTTCTGAGCTTATCATCTTCAGCAGCCTTTTCCTGTGAGCTTCTTTGGTCATGCTATTCTCTGAGCCACACCCTGAAGCTGCTGTGATGGTTAAGGTTATGTGTCAACTTGGCTGGGCCACGATTCTCAGTGGCTTCACAGTTATGATACAGTTGGCAGTTATGTAATGATATAATCACCTCCCTGATGAGATTGGCTATGAGCAGCCAATCAGTTGAAAGGGCATTTCCTTGGGGGTGTGGCCTGTATCCAATACATATGGACTGTCTGGCAAAGCTTGCTGGCTTTTGTTCTGCTCTGGATCTTGCATTTAGCTCATCATCATCTGACCTCTGGTTCTTGGAACTTGAGACAGCAGCCTGCCATCTGACCTGCTGATCTTGAGTTCATCAGCCCCTGCAGCTACATGAGTCAAGAGAAGCCTCCAATCTGACACCTGACCCATGGACTTGGGACTTTCTAGCCTCTAAACCATGTGAGCCCTTTCCTTGATATAAATCTCTCTCTATGCAAAGACATTTGACTGTGTGGCTCATAACAAATTATAGATGACATTGCGAAGAATGGGAATTCCAGAACACTTAATTGTGCTCTTGAGGAACCTGTACATAGACCAAGAGGCGTCATTCAAACATAACAAGGGGATACTGTGTGATTTAAAATCAGGAAAGGTGTATGTCAGGGTTGTATTCTTTCACCATACTTATTCAATCTATATGCTGAGAAAATAATCTGAGAAGGCAGACTATATGAAAAAGAATGTGGCATCAGGATTGGAGGAAGGCTCCTTAACAACCTGTGATATGCAGATAACACAACCTTGCTTGCTGAAAGTAAAGAGGACTCAAAGCCCTTACTGATGAATATCAAATACTACAGCCTTCAGTATGGATTACACCTCAACATAAAGAAAACAAACAAACAAAAAATCCCCACAACTGGACCGGTAAGCAACATCATGATAAATGGGAAAAAGGTTGAAGTTGTCAAGGATTTCATTTTACTTGGATCCACAATCAACATCCATAGAAGCAGCAGTGAAAAAATCCAACGACATACTGCACTGGGCAAATCAGCTGCAAAAGACCTCTTTAAAGTGTTCAAAAGCAAAGATGTCACTTTAAGGACTAAGGTGCACCTGAACCAAACCATGGTATTTTCAATCGCCTCATATACATGCAAAAGCTGGACAATGAATAACGAAGACTGAAGAAAAGTTGATGCTTTTGAGTTACAAACAAATCTGTCTTGAAAGAAGTACAGCCAGAGTGTTCCTTGGAAGGGAGATAGTGAGTCTTCATCTCTCGTACTTTGGACTTGTTATCAGGAGGGGCCAGTCCCTGGAGAAGGACATCATGCTTGGTAAGGTAGAGGTTAACAAAAAAGAGGAAGACCTTCAACGAGATGGATTGACACAGTGGCTGCAACAATGGGCCCAAGCATAACAACGATTGTGAGGATGGCGCAGGACTGGGCAGTGTTTTGTTCTGTTGTACATAGGTTGCTATGAGTTGGAACCAACTCGACGGCACCTAACAATAACAACAACATGCCATCTGTACTGGGTTGAATAGTGTCTCCCCAAATTCATGTCAACACAAAACCTAAGAATGTGACTTTATTTAGAAACAAGGTCTTTGCACATGTAAATAACCTTAGCAGAAGTCATACTGGATTGGGAAAAAAAAAAAACCTGTTGACGTTGAGTCGATTCGAAATCATGGCAACCCCATGTGTTACAGAATAGAGCTGCTCCATAGGGTTTTCTTGGCTGTAACCTTTACGGAAGCAGATAGCCAGGCCTTTATCCCATGGCACCACTGGGTGGGTTGGAACTACCAACCTTTCACTTAGTATTCAAGCACAAACTATTTGTGCCACCCAGGAACCTATACTGGATTAGAGTGGGTCCTAAATACAATATGACTGGTATCCTTATGAAAGAAAAATTTGGACAGAGAGACAGACACAGAAGGAAGACAGCCATGTGAAAACAGAGGTAGAGATTGGAGTTACGCTGCCATAAGCCAAAGAATACTTGGGACCACCATACACAGGGAGAGGCAAGGAAGGATCCTCTTCTAGAGGCTTCGGATGGAATATGATCCTGCCAACACCTTGATTCCAGAACTGTGCCTTCAGAACTGTGAGGGAATTAATTTCTGTCGTTTTTAGCCACTCGGTTTGTGGTACTTTGTTATGGCACCTCTAAGAAACTAATGCATCAACTTTTTCTCATGTCTTGCAGGAAGAAATTTATAAAAAAAGACTAGTCCTTCTTTACTTTAGATGTGTTCTTTAAATCTTATCTGCTCTGGATTCCTCAAGTTCTTTACAGTACAAATTCTCTCTTCTCTTTTCTGCATCATCAACTTCCTCTCAACTGGACCCTTCATTCAGCACCATGTAAACATTCAAATTTCTCCTATCTTAAAAAAGAACCTACCCTTGACCTGCTCTTACTTCTTCCTTCCTCAGTCCTACTTCCTGTAAATGTTGTTTGTGCTTCTTGTCTCCACATCCTCCTGTTCATCCCTCGACCTTTTGCAGTTTGCTTCTATTTCAGCTATAATACTGAAATCACTCTTGCTAAGACAATCTCAATGACCTCCAAGTTTCTAAATTTAAAAGGAAGTCTTTCATTCTCTTACTTGACTTCCCTGAAGTATTAGATGGTCCTGGCTACTCCTATCTTCTTCAAATGCTCTCTTCTGGATTTTAGAATAGCATTCTCCCTTGTTCCTCCTCTTCTCTCCCTACTCAGTCATTCTCAGTTGGCTTCCTGAGTTCTTCTTGTTAAGAAATATTTAAAAACAAAATAACAACAACAGAAAGTTTTCCCCGAAATCTATGTTTGGTCCTCTTCTCTTCTCCCTCTTTATACTCTTAGTGAGTCACTCAGTCAGAGATCTGACTTCAACTACCAATGCTCCCTCTCAGGTGATTCCAATATAATGCTGGGTTTGGGAACCACTGACCCACATGATGAAATCCTTACTCATTATGATTCCAAGTTCTTTCATGATCTAGCCCCTGAGCACCAATCCAGCTTTCTCTGGCCACTCCCCTCTTTATACCCTAAGCTCCAGCATAAAAGATCAACAGAAATAACTACCGCTTGCTGAGCATTTGTCATGTACAGTATAGTCCAGAGGTTAGGAGCTCACGCTTGGAAGCCCGGAAGCCTAAGGGCAAATCCTGGATCTGGCGCTTAGTAGCTATGGAGCCATGAAGAGATTAAAAAAAAAAAAAACACAAAAACTCTGTCCTTGGCTTCCTCATTTGTAAAATAGAAATGATAATAATAGTACTTACTTCATAGAGTATTATGAATGTTAAATGATGTAATATCTGTAAAGTGATTAGAACTATAGCTGGTATGTAGTAAGTGTTCAACAAATGTTAATGACTACATGGTCATGATGCCAGACACTTTGCAAACATTGGCTTATTCTAAGGCTTGAATGACAATATATCCACCAGGAGTACCACCTCCCTAAGGCAGAAGCCAGAAACTTGCTTTTCCCAGCCTCCCGTGAAGTAGGGCATAGGTATGTGACATAGGCTTCATGCAAGACTTTGATTCTAAAGAGCAATGAGAAGAAGCAGGCACCATGTAGAATTTTTTATTTATTTATTTTTAATGAGGATGAACAGTGGGGCATTTGGTTTTAAACAGTGAAGGAGATTCTGGTGTTTAATGTTCAATGTCAGCAGTGCAAACTATGTTGTCTGGCTCCAGAAGTGTCTTCATTAGAACAACCCTGCAGTATAGTCTGGGCATTTTACCTGCCTGGGTACATTGTATGCCTAACCCTCCAACCCTCTCAGAAATTCTGTGGTCTATCTAGAATACCCTTTAATGACTAACTTTTCTGCTTAAACTAAATGTAGTTAGATGTATTGTTGGCAACTAACAATGCTGGCGGTTATTTTATTATTGAATACTAGTTACCTTGACATATGTCCATTTTTAAATGGTTTCTGCTGTCTCTACAGCAAAGAAACAAACAAACAGCAATCACCACAACAGAAAGTTGCCTGTTTGCTCTGACCTTCTCTGCTCTGCTCTGCATTGCAGGGGGCTGGAACTCTGCCACCTCTATTTGCCAAACTCGCTTGCCAGGTGGCTGCCTGCAGGTTAGTTCTGTCAGTGGGAGCCACTGGCAGAAGATGTAAGGTGACAGGAAGTGATAAGCCATTTTTCTCTTCCTTTTCTGACAATGTCCCAGGCAGCAGCAGTAGCTGTGGGTGCCTGTGGGCTCCCAGATTCCTGCTCCCGTGGCATGGCCCCAGGGGTGGTAGTGGCAGTGCATGCTCTGGCAGCTTTGGATCTGCTGCAGAGGAAGCTGTGGTGGAAGCAGAATGGCTCCTGCAGGGTCAGAGACTGTTGGGGCTCCTGGTTTCCCTAAAGGTAGCAGATGCTGTGGTCCCAATGTCCCCATAGCAGCAGTGGGTGCTCGGGCAAACTAGCTACAGTGACTGGGGGCTCTGGGTAACAGCATTTGCCCCTTTACTCCCAGACTAGAGGTGGTGTAGACTTCACACTGTTACTCTTCTCTAGGTAACTGTACCACTCCCCTTTACCATCTCCATGCTTTCCAATCCTTTATAACCAACTCACTGTATTAAGTCCCCTCTGTTTAAAATGTTGTTCTGAACAACACAGGAGCTAAAGTATATAAAATTGTTTCTGTATTCCTGCAGATATTATTTGTGATTACACTTCCATAAGGGAAAATCTTGAATAATCATTAATACCTTTAACATAATTGGAGTACTAATCCCATACCATGCATGTAACTCATATGCAATTTGTGTGATATGATTTACAAATTTTAAAGGCTTTGATTTCATCAGAAGGTTGAAAACAGACTCACAACTTGGCTTTGACATTTATTTGCTATGTGAACTGGAACAAGTCACTTAATTTCTTTCCACTTATTTCCTTATCTACAAAATGGAGATAACCTTAGTGTCTAGTTGGGGATTGTGCTGAGAAATAAACACGCCAATACATGTAAAGCGCTCAGGACGGTGCCTGGCATGTTGCAAGTGCACAGCAAATATCAGGTTGATGTTGCTCCTGTTACAACTATTATTATTATGCTGATTTCTCCTGAAACAAAAACAAACAAGTTAAAATCTTAAAATAATCTAAGCAATGAACAAATCATCTTCAATTTAGAGTAAAAATAGTGTTTAAAGATTTTTGAACAAAAAAAAATCTATTTTCCCTGTGTATTTATCAACGTTACCCTCTAACCTATGCGTCCTAGAGCGATCTAAACACTTTGAAAACTCTAATACTCAGGAATCAACAGGGTGTCAGGAACCAAAAATCTGTTTACATTAAACACATTCAGTGCCCCCTCAAAAATCCAGCTTCCTACAAAAAGGGCATGAGAAAAGACAAGAAAAGTGTATCTCAAAGGTATTATTTTCATTAGCCCTTTCTGATATACTTTGTTTTTTGTTTTTTTTAATTTTCTGGTGTGAAGACAAATGCACTAAGGCTTATTTTCTCTAGTATAATTGGAGATCATCAGTGACAGCAAATATACTCCTTGTGCACCTACTGTGTGCCTGGTATTTTTCAGGGCACGTGAGAGAGCACTGCGAACAAGAGAGTCTCTGCTCTCGTGAAGCTTAAAGTCTAATGCAGCATTTAAAAGTGGATCTAATTCTATTTTACGAATTCTTGGCATTGCCTATGTTCATCTATTAATACTGTATATTAAATTAAAACTGGCATTTTAAACTTCAAATTGCATTAACATACATATTGAATTCTGGGGTCCAGGATGAAATTAGGTCTTTCTGTATATTTGTTCATTTATTTAAAAAAAATGTATTGATTGCCTACTCTGTGCTAGAAATATGAAATTTTAGTTTAAATGGCTAATATTTTTTTCTGAGATAGTTCTTTTATGTAAAATTAAAAACAGAATGCTTTACCTTTATAAATCTTATAGAAAACTTTTCATGAGTGTTGTTTTTGATTTTGCTGGAATTTAAATGTATTACTCTCAAAAATTTTGGACCAACACAGTATAAGAAAGTTTCAGGCAATTTATACAATTCCTACATTGAGTTTTTTCAAGACAAAACTATATTTCACATATTTCAATAGGTATAACTGTTCTGTTTTACTGAACTAGAATAAAGGAAATTTTAGCAAATTCATTTCAAAGAACCAGTTACAAATAAATAAGTCCTCTATTTCCAACATGTCTACCACAGCATTACATGTCATTATTAATATTATTAATAATTACTATTTAGTAATTGAATTAAATGAAATTATTATATTAATTATAATTCTTAATAATATTATTATTAATGGTATGGCATTATTTATTATGACTGTAATGTCAGAATCATCTGGGTGGGCGTCTACTACATTATATTAACAAATATTTATTTAGTACTCATAATAATCTGATATGAAGAACTATATATTCTTTCATTCTATACAACTGGCAAAAAGGAGGCATTTTAAACATGGTGTGTTACATAATAATAGGTAATATTTATTGAATACTTACTTAATAAAGCACTTGTATCAACTACTTGATCTTAATAAGGCCCCATAGGGTAAGTACTATTATTCCCATATTATAGATGAGGAAACTGAGGCACAGAATGTTAAGTAACTGGCCCAAAGTGACACTCACACACTAGGAAGAGGTAGAATAGGAACTTCAACCCACTGTAGTCTGGTGCAAGGTCCTGCTCTTGGCCGCGGCCTCATACCCCCATATACCAGTCACTCTCCCAAAACAATTTGCCGCTGTCTCTTCTTATTTGCTAAAAACACAAGAGTTTTTTCTTCCATTTTTTTTTAATCCCAAGGCAAATGTTCAAAACCATAACCTGTTTGCCTGTCTAATATCAAGTAATAATGATTCTAGTGTTCTGGACATTGATTTAGATGCCTCTTTTTATCTCTATGTTCTTTGGAAGTGTCTATCATTATAATGCCTATGCGTTCAGACAAATACATGAGACATGATTAAAACAAGAGAGATAACTTTCCCCCTGGTCTCTATTACATTTTAATAGTGTGAAGAATAATGCAAAGGACAGATAATGGAGCAAAGCAAGGAATTGTGGGAGGAAACTTCTTTGACTTTTTTTTTTCTTTTTGGCTGAATCACCAGACAATAACTCAGACCTTGGTTATTCTGCCCTAGATTTCTGAATCTTGAATACAAAAAACAGAGAAGTAATAGTAACACTAAAGTGTAGCAGTATAAACCACGCAATATATATCCAATCCGTGCACTGCCACAGACTTTAAGGCTCACAGTGGAGGACCATGCTGAACTTTAATTTGGGTTTCTTGTACTTCCAGTAATATCTGTCCTTGGAGAAGATGCACAACGAGTCTGCCTTATAGTGAATTCCATACCAGTTGCCATCGAGTCCATTCCTACTCATGGTGACCCTATGTGCTGCAGAGTCGAACTGCGTTCCATAGGGTTTTCATGGTTGTGACCTTTCAGAAGCAGATCACCAAGCCTTTCTTTCCAGGTGCCTCTGGGTGGGTTTGAACTGCCAACCTTTTGGTTAGTAGCCCAATGCTTAACTATTTGCACTACTCAGGGACCCAATGAATTCCAAAGCATAGAACAATTATAGTACGTTATAGCAAGAATCTAAGTTGTTTACATATTACATACTACATGTATAAATTATTAGTGAAACAAAAATACCACATATAAAGATACTAGGAATACATTCAGATAAATTGATGGTGTAAAATCTAACTCTATAATCTCACGTTTTTACATTCTTTGGGGCATCAGTGTCATCCTCTTCTGGTTTATTTACTTGCAAATAATTTAATTAATTTAATTTTTATTTTATTGGGTTCTGTTTTGTCCAGGTTGGTAGTGTAAGGGAGGCATGTTCAGCTCCAGGTTCAGGCTTTGTTCTTATAGGAGGTCTCTGGGATAGGAAGTAATGGCCACTTGTCACTCTCACTTATTGTGACTCAGGCTCCCTGTCAGCAGCCAGAGAAGTGAGGCAAATGACTAAGCTAGGCTTTCAAGAGTCTTCTGAGACTGTTCATGCTAGTGGCAATGTATGAAAGAACTGCCGGTGCCCTGGGGAAAGGGGGGAAGCTTCTAATCTAGAAACAACTTGGTGGATCACTCCAAAGGCCATTCTTCTCCCTCGTGGCTGCAATGAACGGTGTGGACAGAAAACAAAGAAATCCTGGAATCTCTGTTTAAATTCAATATTTGTTCCAAATGTCAGTTCTGGTGATATAATTCTGAAGGAATAAACTGAATTATGAAGGAAGTCCACTAACTTTTCCATTCAGAATTTAAAACACTTTTTGACCCTGAAGTGAGTATTATCCAAATATATGGACACATTTGTAGTTTTACTGGTTCTGGACTTTCTGATCTTAATCTTTCTAAGTGAAATACACAGTACCTGGTATAATTTCTTTAAAGTATTCCAAAATTTATTTATGAATACAATCATATTTAAAAAGAAATTTTTCAAAACTTTATATTGCATCAAAAATATTTTAAAAAATGAACAAATGGTGTACTTACCATGAGACTTCTAAAAAAGTAGATCTTTCACTTCTAAATCCATTTTCATTATTCTTATAAGATACCTGGGTTATAATTCAAATACTTTATTATTATTTAATACCTTTATTCTCTTACAGCATTTGTACTAGGACTTTTTTGTGTAATATTATGTGATGATATCACATTACATTAAACATCAAAGTGACTGGAAAGAATCTGTCAGTGGTGACCAAGGTCAGGTTGTTTTATGATTTCCTCTTGTTGTTGATGTCTGACTAAAAGCAACACACAATAAGAAAAGATAGTAAGTTACAGGTGCTGAATAAAAGATCACCTTAGAATTGTTTTATTGAACATCAGTCTCTTCTGTCTCATCATTGTATTGATCCATTTGTCCTAACAGTACTGAGTTCTCAAAAAGTAACTATTTACAAGTTCAGTATTGTTATGTTCTTTTCCAGGGGCAGATTAACCAGTAAATATAGTATGCACTGTTTACAGTAAGCAAGGTACTCATGGGCTTAATTGTGTTTACTTACTAATCTGTAGCGCACAATTGCACATGGGGTGGTGAAAAACAGGTGAAATTGCACACTACAGATTAGTAAGTAAGCACAAGTAAGCCCGTGTGTACCTTGCTAATGAGGTAATCCATCACTGCGCTCTGTCCATCTATTGCATCATATTATTCAATATTATAACTACTGTACTCAGGTGCCCTTGTGGCTCAATGGTTAAGCTATCGGCTGATAACCAAAAGATCAGCAGTTTAAACCTATCAGCCACTCCTCAAGAGAAAAGACCTGGCGATCGGCTCACTTAAAGATTACAGCCTAGAAAACCCTATGGGACAGTTGTACTCTGTCCTATAGGGGTGCTCTGAGTCGGAATCGACTCCACAGCACACAACTACAACAACTCTACTCATTGAGAATGCTGACAATATCTACTCTCAGATATACTTCTCTCTATTCTTCATACTTAGTCTTATTTTTAGGTAAGCTATTTAGTTACTAAAAATTTAAAGTAGAGACTAAAGGACCACATAAACCAGAGACTCCACCAGCCTGAGACCAGAAGAACTAGATGGTGCCCAGCTATCACCAATGACTACCCTGACAGGGAACACAACAGACAGTCCTGGACTGAATAGGAGAAAAGTGTGGAGCAGAACTCAAATTCACATAAAAAGATCAAACTTAGTGGTCTGGCAGAGACTGGAGGAACCCCTGAAACTATGGCCCCCAGACGCTCTGTTAACCCAGAACTGAAACCATTCCTAAAGCTGACTCTTCAGACAAGGATTAGACAGGAGTATAAAACAAAAAATAATACACGTGAGGAGTGCGCTTCTTAGTTCGATCAGATACATGAGACCAAGTGGGTAGCTCCTGTCTGGAGGCCGGATGAGAAGGCAGGAAGGGACAGGAACTGGCTGAATGGACACAGTGAACCCGGGGTGGAAAGGGGGAGTGTGCTGTCACATTGTGGGGACTGCAACTAATGTCACAAAACAACATGTGTATAAATTTTTTTATGAGAAATTAACTTGCGCTGTATGTAAACTTTCACCTAAAGCGCAATAAAAATTAAAAAAAAAAAAATTTTAAAGCAGATTTCTGAAACCAGAGCAACCCAGACAGTCATATTAGCCACTGTTTATATATTGTTACTTTTGAAATCATCAGTAAAAAGTAGTGTTTTTAAAAGTTTACATGACACCAAGAGGACAAAAGAGTTTAGCATAAACAAAGGAGTCAGGGAACCTGGGTTCTAATTTTGATTTTTGTCACTTAATACCATTGTGACATTTGGAAAATTCAGTGTTCGCATCTGTAAAACTAGAATAATACTTCTTGCCTCACTTGGTTGTTCTGAGGGTTATATGAGGGTTATGATCTATTATATGTCCAACACAGGACACTGTGGCCCCAAATAAATAGTCAATAAACGTTCATCTTCTTCCTCGCTTTTGAGTCCCAGTTTTCTTATCTGTAAATCAGCAATAATAATACTTTTATAGCCCAGTAGTATACTGGAGCTTGTTCATACCAGCTAATGATTTTCAGGAATTTGGTGAAACTGCTTTTAAACGCAGCCAAAATTAAATTTAAATCATATAAACTTTAAACAAATTATATTAAAAACAAAAGCTATATTCAAAACTCAGCACTTCCTATTTATTTTACTACATTTTACTAATATCTGTGCTCTTGAAGTTATTTACATGTATTATATGTATGTGGTGCACATACTATATAAACAATGCCATGTTCAGTGAAGTTACTGTGTAGCTTGAAATCAGCCATGGTGAGAGTACTTATACCACAGAAATTGTCAAATACTTTGAATCATCGTTTATTTTGTTTTGTTTTGTTTTTATCCCTAGAGAGCCAGTTGTTAAGCATTTATCAGCCCTAGACATACTTAGGGGCCCTGGTGGTGCAATGGTTAAGAACTCAGGCTGCTAACCAAAAGGTCAGCAGTTCAAATCCACCAGTCACTCCTTGGAAACCTTATGAGGCAGTTCTACTCTGTCCTAGGGGGTCACCACGGATGAAACGGGTTTGGTTTTTAGACATCCGTCACTAATTTTGAAATAGAAAAGCACTATACACGTAGAGATAATTTTAGAAGTTCCTTCTAAGTCTAAAATTCTAATATTCCTATACTTTCATGCTGAAAACATTGTAAACTAAGAGGAACAGATGCTATTTGTGATCATGGAAACAAGAAAAACTAATGTATGCTACATAGTTCGGGGGGAGATGGCCCTGAAGATTGGGCATAAAAAAATGAATTGAATCTTTTGATTCAAATAGATATTAAGCATTTGGCAAGTATGCACTTCAGGAAGTAAACCCTGCAAATGGCCCTAAATATCATTTAGCCTGTAATACGTACTAATTATAGCCAGCAATTCAGTGGCTCCACTTTTAGAACAAACATGCCAATACCTGCGTGTCTATTCTTTATGTTGTCATGATGTGCATTTACAGGGTGCCTTGTTGATAAAGAGGTCAGTGTACTTTGTAAATGAATCTTTCTGAGTAGCCATATTTTAAAAAATCTAATTCTGTAGAACATAGATGCTCAAATAAAGTCAAAGTTTTTTACCCCTAGAAATATTTTTAAATTATTTGAGACCATGATATCCACAGAAAATAGGCTATTTTTCCTAAAAGTTCTAAGAAAAGAAAGAACTGAATTATGGACTACAAACATATACACAAACACAGCATCAGGAAAGTAGAGCTCTCTTCTTAGCTAAATCTTACAAAAAAATCATTTGGAAATTCCCCTTTATAGGTAATTGTCAGGAACAAAAAAGAAGTCACAAGCTTACACTTGGGAGGTTATTCATGGCTACAACAGGAATGGTAGCCAGAAGCAATCTTGGCTCTGGAATGGTACAGCAAACCCTAGGCCAAATGCTGAATGAATCTTGTGCAGTGTCAGGGAGGAGATACACAGGCAGATCTGCGCCCTGCAGCCTGACTCTCAGAGCTGAAAAGAAAGGGCTCTCCAAAGGAATGCAGAGCTGCCTGCGGCTGCCATGGCTAATGTTGGGTTGTGCCGTAGGACAGATGGAAATCACTAGTTACGTGGCCCTTTATCTCTTTACTATGGGATGAGGAGGAAGTGTGGAGAAGGAGGAAATCCAGTCTTGCCTGGAATAAGCCAGTGAGTTTACTGAGGTGTGCAAGAATGACAGCTGACTTTGTTTCACTGAGATGGAAACTCTTAAATCAGAAAAAAAAAAAAAAAGGGCATCTAGTACAAGTATAAATCTTTTAAATCAATGTTTTATAAACTGCCAGTTGTGGTCCACCAGTGAGACATGAAATCAATTTATGACTCTTGACCAGTATTTATTTATTTTTATTGTGGCAAATATATATATAACAAAAATTGGCCATTAAAACAATATTTTTTAAAAATAAAATAAAACTGATTAAAGTAGGAAAATATTGCAATGCATACACTTTAGTGAGTACATGTGTGTGAATGGTGGGCCACAATATAAAACATTTTTTCATGCTGAATTATGGAAAAAAAAAAGGTTGAAAGTCTCTGCTCTGGGTTGATGCTTCTCTCAAGTGTGGTCCAGGACTACCCATATCAAAACCATGGTTCAGGTTAAAATGTGGCTTCCTGACCCCACCCCCAGAGATTCTGATTGAATAGGTCTAGGGTAGGGCCCAGGAACCTGCATTTTAGAGGCACTGCAAGTGATTCTGACTCACACCGAAGACTGCAGCACCTCTAGGGTTGCAATGAATAGATGTAAAGAGTTGCTTGTTGTCATGGATTGAATTGTGTCCCCCAGAAATAAGTATATCAATTTGGCTAGGCCATGATTCCCAGTATTGTGTGACTGTCCACCATTTTGTCATCTGATGTGATTTTCCTATGTGTTGTAAATCCTACCTCTATGATGTTAATGAGGTGGGATAGGTGGCAGGTATGTTAACGAGGCAGGACTCAATCTACAAGATTAGGTTGTGTTCTGAGCCAATGTCTTTAGAGATACAAAAGAGAGAAGCGAGCAGAGAGACGGGGGACCTCATACCACCAAGAAAGCAGTGCTGGGAGCAGAACGCGTCCTTTAGACCCATGGTTCCTGCATCGAGATGCTCCTAGTCCAGGGGAAGATTGATGACAAGCACCTTCTTCCAGAGCTGACGGAAAGAGAAAGCCTTTTCCTGGAGCTGATGCCCTGAATTTGAACTTCTAGCCTACTAGACTGTGAGAGAATAAACTTCTGTTTGTTAAAGCCATCCACTTGTGGTATTTCGTTACAGCAGCACTAGATGACTAAAAGACTTGTCATTTCACCTTCCAGCACTGAAGAGGCTTTCCTGTGATTAGCATTGCTAGGAAGAGATTAATTCTTGATAAGAAGCAGTGCGGCATAGTAGTTAAGAAGGTTTCTGTAAAGTGATGACAGACTCTAATCCCAGTTTGCCATTTGCTAGTTGTGAGAACTTGGGAGTCTCATTTTCCTTGTTTGTATAAGTGGGGTTAATAACAGTACCTACTGCACAGAGTTACTAGGATTAAAAGAGATAAAGCAACTGATACATAGTAATATAGAAAATATTAGCCATTAGCACCCCAAAAATTTCAGACCACTGTCTCCAGACAGCCTCCTCAGAGATCTGAGTACCAACACAATCCCTACCCCTTGTACCCTTTCAAACTTTAGGAAAATGTTCACCTCTTGAAGAGGTCAGACACCTGGTTTCTGGGTGTATATCCTACTCTGCCATAAATTAACTTATTTAAAAGTAACTCCTCTTCCAGTTATTATTTAGGCAGTCTGGCCTTAAGGTAATTAAATTTCTGACCAAACTTGCATTGTCTTAGAACTTACAAAACCAAACAAACAATTACACATGTGTTTCTGTTGTGAGTCACATTCAGTCCAAATGAATCTGTATACTCTTTAGGTGGTGTACTGGTTAAGAGCTCAGGCTACTAACTAGATGGTTGGCAGTTCGAATCTACCAGCTGCTCCTTGGAAACCCTACGGGGCAGTTCTACTGTGTCCTATAGGGTGGCTATGAGTCAGAATCAATTCACTGGCAATGGGCAGAAGTTCCTAAAATTACAGTGTTGCCCAGTCTGAAAACTAGTAACGATGGCAGAAAGTAAGATGGGTACAAGAGAGCACATGTGAGCAGAATCAGCTGATCTGCATTTTAACTCAGTTCCAGTATATACAACGTAATCTTGGACAACTCTTTTCAATTATTTCAGTCTCAATTTTCTTCCATCTACAAACTAAGGGTGGCAATAATGCTTGGTACTCTTAAAGTTTGTGACGGCTAATATTTCTAAAGTGATTTGAGAACATTGGCTAACAGGGTGCTGGAAATGTAGGTCATCATTTATCAACTGGACATGAACGTGAGGCATTAAAGATTGTAATTACATGAATCTGACATAAACACTTTAAGCTTTGAAAAATGTACTTCGATTGTTAAGGCAAATTGAAACTACCAATTGAAATTCTTTGTTTAATTTTTATCTTCATTTCCTTTAGCTGCGCTCTCCATTTATCCATGGTACACCATAAGTAATTGAGATGTGATGGCTTAATTTATTCAGCCATATTTTTCCCTCTCTATCCTTTGGATTTAGAATAGACAGTCTATGGCACCAGTGCCACCACTTCCATGTCTTTCCTTTCTCTGCCCTTCCTTGCTTACTCTACACTCCATTCTGTCTCTCTCTCTTTCTTTTTTTGCTTTTCCTTTACTCTTGCTTGCCAGAGTACAGGGATAGCCAAACACCTCAGCCTGGTGTGACCCAAGAATTTGGCCACAAATTGAGTCAGTTTGAGAAATAAAGTTACTCAACCATGTATGTGGTTCTCCTCTAAATCAGAGGCAACCTATATTCCAATGATCCCTGAATCTATGATATCACGCCATTACATTTCATTAGCTTTTTTTCTGCTTGTAGGCTATTTCTAAGTTCTCCCTCCCACCTTGCTATGGATACATACTACCAAAACACACAGCCCTCTTAACATGGATATGTCTCTTCAATCATACAACACAGAAAACAGTGAGTACTAGAGTTCATGCTGGTCAAGAGTAGCTGATAGCTCTGATAGCCTGATAACTCTCATTCTGTGTATTCTGTAGTGACCAGTTTGGTTCATGATTTAGTCTCATGACAATGCCAGTCTACCTATGAGTCCTTCCAGAGTCCTACCCACCTCCCTGTTATAAAGACCCAGTGTGAAATCTGTATGCTTAATGTCCCAGATCTAATTATTCTTTATTATCACTGTTCATAATCCAGTTGGGAAATAATATTTCCCATTTTTAGTAAAATACCATACTTATACTGAAAAGCTTTTATTTGCAACTATTTTATTGAGAGTAGTTGTGAAAGGGTTATCCAACCCAAGGTTTATTTGCCTTTTGTGTGTGCGTGGACTTGAAAGAGAAAATGCTTGCTTTTATATCTGCTAAGATTAGCCACAAGTAATTGTGGTTAGCTTTGCTGAAATTCCTCATCCTAATGATGCAAACAAAAATTGCAAAGAATAGAGCTTTAGGTTTCAGAGGTGACTCACAAAGTCTAGCAATCCATCTTGGAAGTCTTAGCAAGCCTATTTTTGGGCTGTTCTTAACACATGGGAAGGCTGAAGAATCCCAGGTGTTCTTGCTGAGAGCAGAGTGAGAGCATGAGGATTGCCCTGAGAAGCAAGAACATGCTCATTAAAGTAGTTGTCAGGTGGGAGATGAATCCGACTGACAGTTCTGTGTTTCTTTTTGTAGTAAGCCCTTTCCTTGTTAGAGAGGGGGGTCCAATGTCCAAGTATACCGGGTTTAATAAGCAGCAATTCACTGGAGACCTTGAGAGGGCAAAGAAGTGCCTGCTTGTGGACCAAGAACATTACATTGTTTATTTCTTGGATACTACACTGTTTAAATAATGTAAAAGTTTTTCTTTTGTAAGATTTTTTCTATGCCTTGGATACCTGAAATGACATACACGAATACAAGAAATTTAGAGTTATGGCATAAATAGATTAATCAAGGTGGTTGAATGAATGTCTTATGATAAAATCCCTAAATTCTTAAAAATGATTTGATAAGATTATCAGCCATTCATCTCTCTATCTCAAATGAAGATGGAATAAAATTGGAAAAACTCTTCTCATAGGTCTGCAGACGTAGGATGCAGGTAAAAAGATCTTTGAATAACAGACTAGGAATTAGGCCACTATAAGGATTGTTTTTAATCTCTTAAATACTTTTTAACAGCAAGAATACTTTGCCCTGCACTGCACACTTCAATGAAATGGCAAATAAACGTATATCTTAGTGAAACCAAAAGTGAGAAATTGTATATAACAGAATTGTGAATAGCAAAGTGGCAGTTTCCATATGGCTAGAGAACAGAATTTTATATATAAGATGAAGAATGTGATGTCAGTAAAAGAAAATGCATGAAAACTACAGCAATGTCAAAGCCCTCAAGAAACACCAAAAGCATGTCATAAGCAAAGTTAAAACAATTTACTTGGCATTAAGTGTCAGGAAAAAAATTTTTTTTTTCTTTTGGCATGACACTTCAGAAGACTTTTCCATCACTCAAAAGTAAGTTGTTTTTTTTTTTTCCTGCCAGTATTCTAGAAATAAATTCAAATGCAGTTAAGGTGTATGAAAAACTTCACTGCTATTATTAGCATAAAAATTAAATGAAAAAGAAAAATTCTCTCTACTTTCCAAAGCAATGTGTTAAGGGTCCCTCTTTATAGAATCCATTACATACAACTGTTTCATGATATAAATTTGTGTTCTCCTATTCAAATGTAAGTTCTAAATCTTTGGAATTTTAATTTAAATACTTAATTTCCTATTCTGCTATGGGTTATGTAATTCTGGTCAATTCACTTAATTTTTCTTTGCTTTGACTTCCCATCTGAAAAATGAGGAGCATAATACAGTACTACCACCTTATCATTATATTTTATAGGGCTAAGCTAAACTCAGCAGAAGTGAAATGTTTTTGAAGAATGTAATAAAGGTATTACATAAAGTGTAGATATTGAGACTCTTATTTTAGAATTCTAACTATTACACTAGAAAAACTTACATAATTTTCAAATAGATGAAATATAGAATATGATCTAAGTCATCCATGAGCATATCAGGTGGACAGGCGAAGAAATTGATACAACAGATACTGACCACTTCCTACATGCCAAGCACTTTTCATGCACTATTTCATTAACTGGCAGGATGCTTTGAGGTAATTACTACTATGAGATCTACTTTAGAAATGAGAAGATTAGGGCTCATGGAAGCCATGTACCTTGCTGTTTACGTTCATCCAAATGAGAAGTGAAAGAGGCCAAGCTTTGAACCTAGTCCTATTTGATTCCAGAGCCCATGTTCTTAACCACACAGTTATGTGACTGCCTCTCCAAACTTGGGCTCCCTGCTCACATAATCCAAGACTTTGCAATACTACATGAAGTCCCACCTCAAAATATAAATGGAATGCCACCATCATTGAAGTCACCACACAATTTCTTGGTTCTTACTCATTCAAAAGGAGTACCTGGGTGGTGCAACAGGTTAAGCACTGAACTACTAACTGAAAGGCTGGCGGTTCAAAGCCACCCAGAGACACCTTGGAAGACAGGCCTGGTGATCTGCTTCCAAAAGGTCAGAGCCATTGAAAACCCTATGGAGCAGTTACTACTCTGCACACACGGGGTCGCCAGGAGTCGGAATCCACCAGAAGACAACTCATTCAAAACTTAATACTGAAACACATGTCCTTTTGTCATTCAAGTGAAAATAAATTTAGGAGAATCCTTCCGTGTGAGCTACAAGGTAGGAGGATATGGAAACATTATGGCTCCTGCTTTGTTAACTGTGTGTGTCTGAAAAGAAAATGCATCTTCTTTGGAAATGGTCAAGTGTTCGCCATCCTTTCATAAAAGCTTCAAATGGAATATTTAAGCAAATATTTATTTGTTGGGCGGGACCAAGATGGCGGAGAAGTCAGATGCTTCTGGTGGACCATCTTACAACAAAGACATGAAAAACAAGTGAATCAATTATATATGGCAATTTGGGAGCCCTGAACATCAAAGGCAGAGTTGAGGAACCGGACTGAGTGGCAGGGGGAGGGAGAGATGGTTTGGAAGCAGCAAGGAGTTGCCAGTCCTGACCTGGCAAGAGCCTGAGCCCTTCAGGCCTGATCAGCTCCAGGGTAAGCAGTGAGACAGGCAAGCAGCAGTGCTCAGGAGGTGCATTTTCTGCACTGGGAGAGACCCAGTGCCAAGGAGTCTACACGGCCACCCAGAACCAGTGAGAAACAGCCCTGGATCAGCGAAAGATAAGTACTTATGGACGGCCTACTGCGTGGATCAAAACACCCCCGTAGGGAAAAACCTCTCTCCCATTTACCTCTCCCCTCCTTGCTCTGCACTGGGTCCCAGACTGGCTTCAGCAATGGCTGAATCCCCTGGGCCGGAAGTAAGATCCATCAAATGACCAGAGCCATTCTCCCTGCCTTGGAGAGTGAACAAATTAACAAATGGGAAAAAATAAACTGCCAGCTCCCCTAAGCCAGGAACCCAGGGTAGGCACAGTTCCTTTGCCTAGGCACAGGCATAAGGGAACCATGGCCTTTGAGTGTCTTTCCCCCTGCAAAGACTTGTGTGGGCCCATTTCAACAGTGCAGGCCCTCATTACCGCAGTACAACAGGGTATATACCGGAAGTCTAACTTCAACTGTTTCAGCTGTGAAGTGGCAGGTTCTTGACATTTGACACTGCTCTGCCCAATAAGCAGGGTCTTCACCTACCCACATCAGGGGCCTGAGGACTGGTGGTCCCACCAATGGCACCTAGCCACCTGCTATAGGGGCCCATGAATAAGAGGTGCTCCCTAGTCCTTACAGCCAACACCATTAGGTACTCATAGTCCAGCTGCAAAACCCACCCACCTACGCACTCTAGAGAACATGCACATTCCTTCTTCCTGGACACTTGGGGGTGGCCGTCAGCCCTCTGCCTTGCTCAGAGTGTGTCCCCCTGCTGCAGCCAGCTGCCTGTGCCTACACCAATCACCCATGATGGTCTAGGACTGTCAGTGAGAGTCTACACCACACAATTGGTGGCTATTTACCTGGGCACCTGAGCTGAATCCATACAGGAGGAGTGGGTGGACTCCTGAGCTCACATACCTAGTAATAGATTTAACCACCTGGTGACAGGACATTAGAACTTCAAAGGTGCCAATAATCAAACTAGCTCATATGAGCAGCCTATTTGGGCATATCAAAACAAAACAAGAAGCTAGGATACAGTAAGCAAACATAAAATAAATAAATATAATAACTTATTAATGGCTCAGAAACAATAGTCAATATCAAATCACATAAAGAGGCAATCCATGATGGCTTCAGCAAGCTCCCAAAATAAAGAATCTAGAAATTTTCCACAAGAGGAAAATTTCATGGAATTACTGGAAGCAGAATACAGAAGATTAATATACAGAACTCTTCTAGAAATTAAGAAGGAAATAAATCAAAACACAGAACATGCAATAGAGGAAATTAGAAAGATTAGAAAAGAGCATAATGACAAATTTAACAGGCTGCAAGAATCCATAGAGGGACAGCAATCAGAAATCCAGAAGATTAACAATAAAATTTTGGAATTAGACAACTCAATAGAAAGACATAGGAGCAGAACTGAGGCAATGGAAGTCAGAATTAGTGAGACTGAAGATAAAGGACTTGACACTAACTTATTTGAGGAAAAATGAGATGAAAGGATTTAAAAAAATGAAGAAACCCTAAGAATTATGCGGGACTCTATCAAGACGAATAACTTACGAGTGACTGGAGTAACAAAACGGGGTGGGGGTGGGAGGAATAACAGAAAATACAGAGGGAATTGTTGAAGATTTGTTGGCAGTAAACTTCCCTGATATCGTGAAACATGACAGGATTTCTATCCAAGATGCTCATCGAACTCCACGTAAGGTAGATCCCAAAAGAAAGTCACCAAGACATACTATATTCAAACTTGCCAAAACGAGAGATAAAGAGAGAATTTTAAGAGTGGCCAGGGATAACCAAAAAGTCATTTACAAAGGAGAGTCAATAACAATAAGCTCGGACTACTCAGCAGAAACCATGCAGGGAAGAAGGCAATGGGATGACATATATAAAGCCTTGAAGGAAAAAGACTGCCAGGCAAGAATTATATATCCAGCAAAACTGCCTCTCAAATATGATGGCGAAATTAGGGCATTTCCAGATAAACAGAAGTTTAGGGAATTTGCAAAAACCAAACCAAAATTATAAGAAATACTAAAGGAGTCCTCTGGTTAAAAAAT
>NW_004444090.1:2583546-2643612 GCF_000243295.1 Trichechus manatus latirostris
GCAAGGATGCTTCAGCATTAGAAAAACAATCAATGTAATCCATCAGATAAATAAAGCAAAAGATAAGAACCACATTATCTTATCAGTTGATGAAGAAAAGGCATTGGACAAAGTCGAACACTCATTCATGATAACTCTCTATAAAATAGGAATAGAAGGGAAATTCCTCAATATAATTAAGGGCATTTATACAAAGCCAACAGCGAAGATCATCCTAAATGGAGAGACTTTGGAAGCATTTGCCTTGAGAATGGGAGTAAGACAAGGATGCCCTTTATCACCACTCTTATTCAACATTGTGCTGGAGTTCCTAGCCAGAGCAGTTAGGCTAGGAAAAGACTGGTAGGGAAGAAGTCAAAGTATCTATATTTGCAGATGATATGATCTTATACACAGAAAACCCCCAAAGAATCCACAAGAAAACTACTAGAACTAATAGAAGATTTCGGCAAAGTTTCAGGATACAGGATAAACATACAAAAATCAGTTTGATTCCTTTACACCAACAGAGAACCTCAAAGAGGAAATCACCAAATCAATACCATTTACAATAGCCCCCAAGAATGTAAAATACTTAGGAATAAATCTAACCAGAGATGTAAAAGACCTGTACAATGAAAACTACAAGACACTACTGCAAGAAACTGAAAGAGACCTGCATAAGTGGAAAAGCATACCTTGCTGACGGATAGGTAGACTCAACATTGTGAAAAAGTCAATTCCACCCAAAGCAATCTACAGATACAATGCAATCCCGATCCAAATTCCACCGGCATTTTTTAGTGAGATGGAGAAACAAATCACCAACTTCGTATGGCAAGGGAAGAGGCCCCGAATAAGTAAAGCATTACTCAAGAAGGAGACCAAAGTGGAAGGCCTCACACTCCCTGATTTTAGAACCTATTATACCACCACGGTAGTCAAAACAGCCTGGTACAGGTACAACAGACCAATGGAACAGAATTGAGAATCCAGACATAAATTCATCCACCTATGCGCAGCTGATATTTGGCAAAGGCCCAAAGTCCGTTAATTGGGGAAAAGGCAGTCTCTTTAACAAATGGTACTGGCATAACTGGGTATCCATCGGCAAAAAACTGAAACAAGACCCATACCTCACACCATGCACAAAAACTAACTCAAAATGGATCAAAGACTTAAATATAAAATCAAAACCGATAAACATCATGGAAGAAAAAATAGAGACAATGCTAGGAGCCTAATACATGGCATAAACACAATACGAACCATAAGTAACAATGCACAAGCACCAGAAGAGACACTAGATAACTAGGAGCTCCTAAAAATCAAACACTTATGCTCATCAAAAGATTTCACCAAAAGAGTCAAAAGACAACCTACAGACTGAGAAAAAAATTTTTGGCTATGACAAATCTGATCAGCATCTAATCTCTAAAGTCTACAAGATACTACAAAACCGCAACAACAAAAAGACAAATACCCAATTAAAAAATGGCCAAAGGATATGAACAGGCACTTCGCCAAAGAAGATACTCAGGCGGCTAACAGACACATGAAGAAATGCTCACGATCATTAGCCATTAGAGAAATGCAGATCAAAACTACAATGAGATATTATCTCACCCCAACGAGGCTAGCATCAATCCAAAACACACAAAATTATAAATGCTGGAGAGGTTGTGGGGAGACTGGAACACTTAAACACTTGGTGGGAATGTAAAATTGTACAACCACTTTGGAAATGATTTGGCACTTTCTTCGAAAGCTAGAAATAGAAGTACAATGCAATCCAGTTACCTGCTCCTTGGAATATATCCGAGAGAAATAAGAGCCATCACACGAATAGATATATACACATCCATGTTCATTGCAGCACTGTTCACAATAGCAAAAAGATGGAAACAACCTACGTGCCCATCAACAGATGAAAGGATAAACAAATTATGGTATATCCACACAACGGAATACTTCGCAACAATAAAGAATAATGATGAAGCCGTGAAACATAACATGGAGGAAGCTGGAGGTCATTATGCTGAGTGAATTTAGTCAGTCACAGAAGGACAAATATTGTATACGACCACTATTATAAGAACACAAGAAAAGGTTTAAACACAGAAGAAAACATTCTTTGATGGTTACGGGGGTGGGAAGGGAGGGTGAGGCTTATTCACTAACTAGATAGTAGATAAGAATCATCTTAGGTGAAGGGAAGGACAACACACGCTACAGGGGAAGTCAGCACAACTGGACTAAACCAAAGCTAAGAAATTTCCTGAATACAGTCAAACACATTGAGAGAGTAGCAGGGGTAGGGGTCTGCGGACCATGCTTTCATGGGACACCTAGGTCAACTGGCATAACAAAGCTTATTAAGAAAATGTTCTGCATCCCACTTTGGTGAGTGGCGTCTAGGGTCTTAAAAGCTTGCAAGTGTCCATCTAAGATGCATCAATGCGCCAACCACCTGGAGTAAAGGAAAATGAAGAACACCAAAGACACAAGGAAAGTATTAGCCCAAGAGACAGAAAGGGGCCACATAAACCAGAGACTTCATCAGCCTGAGATCAGAAGAAGCAGATCTCAGGCTGATTAGCGCTCTAACAGGGAACACAACAGAGAGTCCCTGATGGAGTAGCAGAAAAATGGGATGCAGAACTCAAATTCTAGTAAGAAGACCAGACTTAATGGTCTGACTGAGACTGGAGGGACCCCGGAAATCATGGCCTCTGGATTCTCTATCAGCCCGGAACTAAAACAATTTCTGAGGCCAACTCTTCAGACAGGGATTGGACTGGACTGTGGAACATAAAGTGATACTCATGAGGAGTGTGCCTCTTAGCTCAAGTAGATACAAGGGACTAAACGGGCAGCTTCTGTCCGGAGGTGAGATGGGAAGGCAGAGAGGGTTAGGAGCTGGTTGAATGGGCATAGGGAATCAGGGGTAGAAAGGAGGAGTGTGATGTCACAGTATAGGGAGAGAAATTAGGGTCACATTAGAATGTATGTATAAATTTTTGTATGGGAGACTACCTTGAAATGTAAACTTCATTTAAACTACAACAATAAAAAACATTTTGGAGCAGAAAAATAATAAATGTTACATACTTAAAAAAAATTTATCTGTCACCTCAAGAAAAAAATTTAACCATACATTGTTTTGAAGTTTTTTCATCTATGAAATTATAATAGATATTTTCACCTCTTTCACACAGGAAAAACATTGATAGCTTGAGAAAATGACATCTTAAATTCATAAGGATTATGAATCATCTGTGAGAAATAAGTAAACTATTCATTGACCTCATAAGTTCTAATATGATTTTAATCTGTTTAAATATTTTAATTTTGAAAGTTTTCCCTAACAGTCATTTTTAAAGGAAATATACAAATTATATATATAATTTTGCAAATTTTCCCATTACCAAACCAAAAATTAAGCCCGTTGCCGTCAAGTTGATTCCGACTCATAGCATCCGTATAGGACAGAGTAGAACTACCCCATAGGGTTTCCAGGGAGTGGATGGTGGATCCAAACTGCTGACGTTTTGGTTAGCACAAGCTCTTAACTACTGCACCACCAAGGATCCTTTCCCATAACAGCCTTTTTTTTTAAGGGAATATAAAAATTACTTACAAGTAGTATAAATTGCCATAACTCTCAATTAGGATAAAACAATATTTTTTCCAAAAATATGTAATATTTATAGGTTTAACCTGTAATATTTAAAGGTTTAAGCATCCTAGAACAGAGTAGCTCAATTTTGTTTTTCTAAAATATGCGTATTTTTCTTGATGATAGATATAAACAGTGAGTGTCAGTGTGGGTTTACCTCACTTTTGAAAGTCTTAGGAGAGTATAAAATAGAGAGCTGCTTAAACACCAGGGAAGAAACCAAATTATTCAGAAACAACCATCTTATGTAAAAACTTCATCCAAATGAGGATTTTTGTGTAATGAAAATGAGCTCCTTTTACTAAAAGTAGACATTTCCCATTGTTATTAACACTTTCTCCACAGGAGGTACAATTTTCCTAATGCTAAGTAGTAACACAAAAATGCACTACAATTGTTTTTCCTAGAAAAAACTGCTGCATTCAATTTGTATTTATTCCATTATTTTGCAAAAATACTGGAACATTAAAAAGAGTTCATACACTCCTAAAGTCTCACTCTACATACAACTAGGTTTCAGAAAGGACTATTTTCTAGCCTGCCAGATGTTTTCCTCCTCTTATTGTAAGTTAACAGTAGTGATTATCAAAGATATAGAGGAATTCACAAATGTATTAAGTCTCCTGCTGCCTTGTCTGCAAGCATCTTATTCATCTGCAAGGAAAAAAATACAAAGTTTGTATTTGGCATCTTCTAACTGAAAAGCTGATTTAAAAGATACACCTTGGTTTTCCATTAAGCTAATTCTTGTTACTTCTTTCCACATCAACCTGTAACTGACAGCCAAAGAAAATCAAGATTCACTTTTGTTTGCTTCTATGAGAAAATACCATTTGAAATGAATGTGTTAATGTTGAATTAGTCCTATAATTTTCCAGTTTAAGTGACTCCTGAAAGAGTTATCCAAGTTGAAGAGAAGTGTTGACAGAGTCTGGTAGTACAAGAGAGATTCATCGAGGCAGGAAACCTCACAGTCCCAGTGCTGCTTGGCAGTCCAGGACTAGGAGAGTTAGAGGTGAAAATATGTGTGCACATGCTCACATGCACACACAGGTTCATGTGCACAGGTGCACCTGTATACACATGCATGCACACACACACACACACACACACACACACACAGATCAAGCAGATTCCCTTAGTGTTATTTGGAATTTCTTTAACAGACACCATACCACATCAAAATGAGGCTAATCAGATGTGTTCAGAAAAGTCTAGCATCTCAAGTCTGTTGCTGTTCTGGTATGAGATCAATGAATAGCTACATCTGACATTCTCTTTCCTGCTCTGCCAAGAGTGAATGCCTCTTAAATCTTTGGGGTCTGTTACTCCTTCTCAAAATGAGGCTAGTAATAATGCCAAGCTTTCCTTTGCTTTTACACAGCATCTACTGGATGGCAAAAGCTACTGCCACGAGTCAATTCTGACTCATAGTGACCCCATGTGTGTCGGAGTGGAACTGTGCTCCATAGGGTTTTCAACAGCTGATTGTTCTGGAAGTAGATCACAAGGCCTTTCTTCTGAGGCACCACTGGGTGCAGTGGACTCAAACCTCCAACCTTTTGGTTAGAAGCAAAGCGCATTAACCATTTACACCACCCAGAGACCCCAGGCTATTATTAGAAGTATTAAAAATTCTCAAAGTCAGTGGACAGAGAAGAGGTCAGTACCATACTCAGTACAACCTTGACCCCTTGATCAATACCATAAATACTGAAAAATAAATTAATGCTAAATTAATTCTAGGGCAAAACCCCATGCTTTTTTAATAAAATAAGTTAAAACGTCTGACAAATAAAACATCCTTACAATTTCAATGTCCCTAATTGCCTTTATTTACTCTGGCTTACTCTAGGAGGTTTTGATGCTGTTTTAATTATCATTGCTGTTTTATGCATTTTAATTAATGCTTTAAGAGTTGTACTTTTATCCTGAAGCAATTTTATAAAGAAAATAATTTTTAACAAATAAAAAAATGTTACCCTAGTAGTTCTTCATCTTAGCCAGCTGCAAAGGTGTAATCTAGCATTTGGCACAGTTCCATTTACCTCTGAGCATTCCAAGAATACTCAAGAAACCTAATCTGGACCAACATCTTTATAGATGTAGATGATGAAGCCCTCTGACTGACGACCATCCCTTGATGTCTGTATAGCTCTGGTCAGCAAAAGCTTTCTCAGCCTTCCCATGATGCAAATCCATAGAGTAAAATGGGTGATGGGTGAGATGAGGATTCTATTCTAGAACAGAGGCCAGCTTTACTCAGGTGCTGTTTTGGATCCTGCCTGGCACAGTAAGGACTCTCCTTAAGTATTTGTTCAACTTAGGTAAATCAGTTTGATGTGGGGAGGGGCAGAGGAGGAATGGAGGTAAGAGCTTTGGCTAAAAATGCTGAGTTCTAAAGAGTTATAAATGTTCAGTTATTATTTATTGAACACTCAGCCGTGTACATGATACCACATAACCTATATCATCTCTGTTAAAGTTGTGTGCTTCATTGTATAACTGCATTTCTGCTCTTTCTTGGAAGTTTATTTTTAACTACCTTTTTTGTTGTTGCTGTTGTTAATCAGGGAAGTTTTCCTACCATAGAAACCGAGATCTACATGCTAGTGAGGAAACAATGAAAATCTGAGAATTGGAAAGGAAATGGAAAACCTCTTTAGGCCACAGTCTGGCTTCTTTGTAGTTTATGATAAAGGTATCACTTCCAGTTAAGATTTATGGTCCTCATTGCTGACCTCAGATTTGGTCTTTAAATTTCTCAAAATACGACAAACTTTGACAGACATATATTTAATGACTAGTTTGCTGACATCCTCAGGTAAGGCAGAGAAAACTGCCAGTTCTCAAAAAAAGCTAATTTTCATCTAGCTCTCCCACCTCGAGAACTGCCTTGAGGGCTCATTACTGTGTTCTTGAGGGAGCCCTGCCCCCTGAGCTCTGCATCCACGCCTGGGGACCCTGTGCCATCTATCTGGATCCAACACACTAGGCCAGAGGCGTCTGCTTCTAACTTGTTAAAGTGCTCTGTTTGTAACCAGTACGATAAATATTTACTTCCCTTAACCTTTACTTGTGTAAGACGATTTTACTCAGGGAGTGAAAAAAAAAAATTTGCTTCGCAGAAATTTCCTGAAGATATCTGTTAAATGCCCAGAGATCAAAATTTTTAAAAGGGGAAAAAAATCTTTTATATAATGACTATATCATCTGCTATTAATTACAGGATTAGTTCTGCTTAAATTTCTCCCTAAGTAGATATTCGTGCTTCATAAGTGTTTTATGAAAGGCAGTAATTAGCTTGAAAGTCTGCAAAATGATATCAACCACAAATCCAGTATCTGAAAGATATGGGCTCCTGTGAAACTCCAAACAGAGCATTAATTACTTGTTAAGAGTAATTCATGAAAATGATTGCATTTAAATATCTTCAAAGACTTGGAAAATGCCCATTCAAAGCTTCCTTACAACCATAAATCCAAAATATGAAAACTTGTATTTGATGATTGATGTCTCAGCCTAAATCTAGTTTAAACTGATTGCGTAAGAACAACAGGGCTATGGAGTTAAGTGCACTAAAGAAAAACGTTTTCGAAAATATGACTGAGTTAAAATCACATATATTTTTGCAGCTGTGAGCAGCGTAGTATTGAAGGATGGCCCTTTCTGACCACAGCATGTCACGACCAATTTATATGGGATTAAACCAATCTATCTTCAGGCAGTTCTTAGAATATTTTTTTGTTTTATAACAGGAGTGATTCTTTGTTCTCTTCCCGTAAAACCTTGTTACTCATAGTATAATCAATGGACCAGCAGCATGGCATTGAGATTGTTAAAAATGCAAAATCTCAGGCTCAACCCCAGACCTTTGGAATCAAAAACTGCATTTTAACCAGCACTGCAGATGATTCATGTACACGACAGTTTGAGAAGCACTGTCTAAAAGCACAGCTACATTTTTTTTAAAGGAGGAGATGGGCTTTAAAATTTCAGTAACTAATACTAAAGTTAAGCCAAAAAAAATTTTTTTAAATGTCTAAATTTAAAATTTTTAATATTTAAATCAAAAGTCTAAATTTATAACTTTTAATATTCAAATCAGTTCAATTCAATGAATATAGCAGACTTCTAACCATGAATCTAATTAAATTTTTTCTAGAAATACCCCCTCCTGATATAGTTGGGGTTCATTACGATAGTCCTTAACAACATGCAATAAACAAATCACAAATTACAGAATAAAAGAATAATTCTTGATGACAAATATAACAGTAACATCTGGTTCTGTCTGATAATATTTTTTAAAATGGGCCAAGTTTATTATTTTGCACTCATTTATCAAATTCTTTATGTCCTGTATGCAGTATTTTCAGAACTCATGATCAAAGGATTATGCTGTAAATCCTCCAGCAAAATTGTAAAAAGCTTTGCTCAGAACAAGAGTAGCCTCTACTGGATTATGACTGTCTTTCTGGAAAGCCAAAACAAAATATTCTTGATGTCTCGGATGAGGGATGAGGGTTTGCTCAGTTTTTACAAAGGAAGAACAACTACTCTGTTTACTGAGAATATCTGCCTTCCTTTTATGAAATTAACTAAAAATCTTAATGAATAATATACTTGTATCCTGAAGAATACATTATTTAAATGATAATTTAGTTATGATGTAACATTTTACTGTTAAATCATGAAATCAGATATATATGCCAATTATATACTTTCTGCTTAAATCTAACATTTTAATATATCATCTTCAATCCTTTAAAAATAAATTAGTTTTAGGAAAACAAAAGACTGAAGGGACAATAGCGGTCTGGAGATAAGGGAACCAGGTTGATTTATTTCTTCTTCCTTCTTGTTGTGTGCCATTGGGTCGATTCTGACTCATATAATAGGAGAGAGTAGAACTGCCCCATAGAGTTTCCCAGGCTGTATATAATCTTTACTAGAGCAGATCGCCAGTCTTTTCCTCCCATGGAGCGGCTGCTCAGTTCAAACCTTTCAGTTAGCAGCTGAATGCTTAATCATTGGGCCACCAAATGTTTAAAAATTAAGAATTTATTATTTTGTAATTTAAAAAAACCTTTATTTAAAAAAGAACAAAAAATTGCTTCAACTCTTGGTAAAAATAGAATGAGCATCTCTGATAAGGATTCGTCTATTCTGCAAACTGCCCAAAATATCAAATCTTTTGATTCTAGAGATGCTTAAATGGGTGTCAGTTAATCAAAGGGAAACTACCTTATGTAATTAAAATTGTTAAGCAGTTATATAAAGTCTAACTAGCAGTGATATAAAATGCATAATTCTGCCCTTCTTTTTTGACTCTGTAAGTTATATGTTCTTGTTGACAGGACAAAGAAAATTCAAAAGGAGAGAAGTGTATTCACTATAAAGTACATAATAAAAAAAAAGAAGATAATCTCTAAAAGAGAAAGCATAGTTTTGATCATGGTTCCCCTACTAAAACACCTTCAACTGCTCACCATTTCCTATTGAATAAATTTTAAACTCTTAAGCATGGCCACAAAGTCTTCAATGATTTTGTTCCAAACTATCTTAATATTACCTCCCACTGCTTGCCATCCTCTCTTCTCTTTGCTCCAACCAAACCAAATCATTTGCTACTCTCCTATTATGTTGTTGTCATTAGTTGCCATCAAGTCGATTCCGACTCATGGTCACCCCATGTGTTCAGTGTAGAACTGCTCTGTAAGATTTTCAAGGCTGTGACATTTTGGAAGCAGATTGCTAGGCCTATCTTCTGAGGTACCTCTGGGTGGGTTTGAACCATAGACCTTTCAGTTAGTAGTCCAGTACTTAACCACTTGCATGACCCAGAGACTCCTTTCCCTAATATACCCTGAGCTTTTCCATTCCACACCTTTGTCCACACTTTTTCTATTGATTGGAATATTCTCTCCTCAACACCAACTCACTCCATGTACCCCCTACTGTAACTCCAAACTGCCTGAAAAAATCCTGTTGTATCAGTTAGGATAATTATATTTTCCTGTAACAGAATACTCAGCTAACAGTGACTTAAACAATAAACACTGTTACCTTACATAGCAAGAAGCCCCAGAAGAACCAATGTGCTTTCCATCCTTCTACTTGGCTATATTCAGGCTTGTTCTCTTATAGTCACAAGATGGCTTCTACTGCTCCGGGCATCACATTCTCACATATATATGTCCAAAATGACGGGAAGGAGAGTTCTTCTTATGTCTTTTTTTTTTGTTTAAAGGGGAAGGAAACCTTATCCAGCATGCCCTTAGAAGACCTCTGCTAAGGGGCCAATTAAAAGGATCCATCCATGCCCGTTCTCTAGCTTTAAGAGAGGCTAGAAAAATGAACATCTAGTATTTTCAGCCTCTAAAATGAGAAGTAGGCTCTACTATCCAGGATAAGGATGGGGATAGGGTGGGGAGGGCTGTTAGGTAGGTAATCAACAGGCTCTGCCACAACCTCCAGTCTCCCAAAGTCCAGATCCAATGCCACTGACTCCATAAAGCCTTCTCAGAGTCACTCACATAAAAGTAATCTTTTTTAAATTCACATTTTGCTTTGTATTTTAGTTGTCTATACATTGACCTAATTTCCACTGTAAGAAGGCAAAGACCCTATCTTGTTCATCTTTGTATTCCCCATATCCCTTGGCACAGTCCTTGACCCTTAGAAAGTCTTGAATAACTATTTCCTGGATTGAAAACCTCACTAATCTGAACTACCATTAAATAATTCATTTGAGCTACAGAGGGGAGAAAAAGCATAGCCCAATAGAAACTTAGGGCTTTTAACATATAAAAAATGAATACAAACTCTGCTTTTCAATAAGCAAACTGCATGGTTAACAGTCAGAAACAAAAGTGAAAATATAGAGAGGCTAAGCTTATCCGGTTACTAACAAAACAAAAAACTATCATGGTAAATGTGCTGTTTTCTCAAGAGTTTTGCTTCATCCACTTGCTGCTGGATGAAGTGATGCTCCCTAGGGCTCACCCTAAAGGTATCTGAGGCACAGACCTGCTTCTACCAAAATGATTAAGCTGCTGTCAAATCAACTCTGACATATAGCAACCCTATAGGACAGAGTAGAACTGCCTCATAGGGTTTCCAAGGAGTGGCTGGTGGATTCAAACTGCCAACCTTTTGGTTAGCAGCCGAGGTCTTAACCACTGTACTACCAGGGTCCACCAAAAGGAACAGGACCGCCCATTAGAGATGTAGGAACAGTAAACTTGAAGCACCCTGAGTGCCTGAGGATTTCATGAAGCAAAGCTGCCAAACCACCTCTGGACTGCAAACCACCAAGCTTTTACAAGAAAGAAACAAATTTACCTTGACTGGGTTTTCTGTCATTCACAGCTAACCTTATCCAAACTAATGCATTTAGTCCTCTATAGAGTCTATGGTACTGCCAGTGCCTTTGGAGCTGTTTAGAGTCACTAGAAGTTATTGCCAGTAGGAAAGTCCTCTTGAGTGAAACCTTAACCTCAAAGAATGACCAAAACTAGTTCCATCCATTCAACTGCTGTCGATTCTCTGTAATCAGCTCTGTCGGCAAAATGCTGGCTGCATGTTGTGTTTCTCAAGCAAAATAAAGGACAACAACAAATTGTCAAATATTCTAAAAGTCAACATTTCTGACTATGTTTAGTTAAATGTGATTTTTTTCTACCACAGAGTAATAGAATTGAGTCACATCTTCCCAATGTCACAGCAACTCATATCTAACCAAGAAAAGTAGCTTGGAAAGAAAGTAGCTTGGACACCAGGGAAAATCTCACTCAGTGGTCCTTTGCTTTTTATTTATATTGTTACATCTTTTAACATAGATCCAAGCAAGCAAAACAGTCAAGTGTTGGGACAGAAAAGTCAAGCCAATCTAAAAATGCATTTTGTAGTTTATTCTAAAGGTCAAGTTAATTGAAAATGTTGTTTCTTTAGATTGAGTGGTTATTTTGCTGGCAGTACCAATGACCCCACTACCCACTGTCCACTGCCGTTGAGTCAATTTTGACTCATAGTAAACCCATAGGGTTTCAAAGGCTGTAAATCTTTACAGAAGCAGACTGCCACATCTTTCTCTTGTGGAGCTGCTGGTGGTTTCGAACCACTGACTTTTCAGTTAGCAGTCGAATGCTTTGAACCGCTGTGCCACCAGGGCTCCTCTATGACTAATGAAGTCAGTTAAAATAATAAGAACCTGGTTTGTACATGAAGATGCAGATTATTTTAAAAATATATTTATTGCAGTACATGTCAGGGACAGTTTATATAGGTAGCAGAAGAATTCCTAAAGCTGGGTCTTGGTGAGCACATTGGGATTAACACTCTTGCACACACATGAGAAGGGGAGGGGTGCTTGTTCTCAGCTTCTCCACTCAGAAGGCAACTATCCAGCAGAGATTAAACTGAAAAGCCATGACAAATTATTTTAAACTCTAACAGGGAAGATTTCACAACCATCTGATTCATATGATAAATGTAGACCTCAGATCAGATAATTAAGGTTAAAACATTCAAGAGAGGACTTGAAATTGCTGATTTATCTGCATTGCTCTTATTATACCAATCATGTTCAAAACTAAGGTTCACTTTGTGGAACATGTTTTCCCAAAAATGAATACAGCAAATAGCATAAAACTGATCATTTAAAATCACAAAGGAAATCTATGAACCCATTTAGATTTTGAAGGTAAAATAGTGATATTACTCTTTTAAGGTAAGTGCTTCTTTTTTAAGCTGTTTGCAAATGGCATTCCAGTGATGCTCTTCTCCATTCTTAACATCTTATTAAAGACCTTATATTATTTTATTACCATTCCTCATACAGGTTAAATACTATTGTAATGCAGTGATTTTGTGTTTACAATTTAACATCAAAAATGAAAAAAAATAAAGACTTTGAAATTGAAATTATTTGGGTCACTTATCCTTTACTCCATACTTGTTAAAGAGAAACTTGTTATATATATTTTTAATTTCTCTAAGCATGTATAGCATTGTGGTTATAATGGTACATGTGAGAAGCATATGCACAGTGGTTAAGAACATGGACTACAGAGCCAGATTTTCTGGGTTCAAATCCTAGCTCTACCGCTTATTAGCTGTGTGAGTTTGGGAGGGTTATTTAAATTCTAAAGCACTTTCTTAAGTAACATGAAATGTCTCTGCAGTATCTAGTACAAAACTTGTGTAAAATGACTTTACCTATATATGATCAGGAAGAAAGGCCTGGTGATCTACTTCCAAAAATCAGCCAATGAAAACCCTATGGATTACAACGGTACAGTCCACTACTGGTCATGGGACAGCACTGGACTGGGCAGTGCTTCCTTCCGCTGTGGTCACCATGAGTCAGGGCCAACCAGATGGCAGTTAACAACAACATATATGATCAACCTACTATAATGGCTATTAGAACATGGCACCACCTAAATTGTAAACTTGATTAGCTAGCATTAGATTATAAGATTGCAGATTTGTTCAAGCAAATTCTCTGGTGAAGTCTTTTCTCTTTAGAACACCTATCAAACAAGGGAAGAGAACAAGAAAGGATAGCATATGAAACTCACTAGCTATCAGATACAGTCAATTTCCTCCTTTTGTTCATTCAGAGGTCCAAATTGACAGGCTCTAAGAAGTGAACTTCTAAATAGGGGAAGCATCTTTAGACTTAACTAGATTTTTTTTTTTAATTATGACTTAAATCCAATATATTAAATCCAACAATGTATAAAAGGAAGTATATGCCATGACCAAGTGAGCTCTGGTGTTAGAGTGTTTAAGAGCTTGACTCCTAACCAAAAGGTCAGCAGTTCAAATCTACCAGCTGCTCCTTGGAAACTCTATGGGGCAGTTCTACTCTATCCTATAGGGTCAGTATGAGTTGGAATCAACTCAACGGCAATTGGTTTGGTTTTTTTTTTTTTTGTTTGTTTTGGACCAAGTGAGATTTATTCCAGGTATAAAAGGCTGGTTCAGTGTTCAAAAATCAATTAATATAATCTATCACATCAACAGGCAAAAGAAGAAAAATCATATGATCACATCAATAGGTACAGAAAAAGTATTTGACAAAATCCAACACCCATTCGTGATAAAAACTCTCGCAAACTACAGAACTCTCTCAACCTGATAAAGAACATTGACAAAAAACTTACAGCTAACATCATACTTAGGAATTCCTGCAATTGGTTAATGCTGCTAACCAAAAGGCACCTCAGGAAAAATGGCCTGGCAATCTACTTCTGAAAAATCAGCCGTGGAAAACCCTATGAAGTGGTTCTACTCTGAACTTATGGGGTCACCATGAGTCAGAATCCACTCTGTGGAAATTAACAACAACGACAGCCGATATTATTGAAATCACTGACTCTATTCAATCAGCAACTGGAAATTATTTTGCTACTCTACATTTGGCTAATATGTTTTATGAAGCTTCTATTTCAACACTTCTCAGCTGCAGTTTGCCTTCACCTTCGAAAGGACACAATACCTTTACCTGGGTGCCTATCTCAACAGCCCTGCTATTGCACACAATCTTTGCAGGCAAGATGTTAACCACATCCAATGTTTTCCAGGAACATAGGGTTGACAATACATTAATGATGTCCTCCTCCAAGGAGATTAGTTAGACACACCCATTCAAGACATACAAACACAAAGGAGCTCACAAAAAGGAATGGGCCATTGTGTCACACAAAGTACAAAGTTCTGCAATCTCAGTTCAATTTCTGGGAATTATTTTGTCAGTTGAGGGTCACCCTATCTCTGACATTATCCAGAAACAACTATTGACCCTCTCAGCACCCACAATGTTAAAAACAAGCCCAGTATCTTTTAGGCCTTTTTGGGTTCTGGAGGCACCATATTTACAAGTTTTGCTTAAGCCTATTCATGCTGTTACTAGCAAATCAGCCCATGCTTTAATGGAGGCCCCTCCAACAAAAGGCTCTAGAATTTGTCCAAATTATAAAACAGCAGGTGCTAATACCCTCCAGAGATTCCTTCACTATAGAAGGCTTTAATAACCTCCTCTCATACCTCCTAGAGCCTCTGGACCACCCATGGTGGCCATAAGTTGTCCATGGATTTTCAGTGCAAGAAAACTATCCTCCTCAACCTGAACTACACACCATGAGAGTGGTGACTGCTGGATGCATACTGGATCTTTCTGGAGATGGAGGTCCTCATAGGCCCTGAGTCTGTGACTCTCTGCACCCAGGTGCCCATTGTGCCTTGGGTCATGGAAACTGTACCCTGTAGACTCAGCACAGCCAAAGAGGCCTCTTTATTAAAATGGAAATGGTACTTACAAGACAGAGCCAAACTTGGGCCTTCTAAAATATTCCACTTACAGGCAAAAGTGGCTTCCTTTGTCCTCAGTCCCTTGCCAGATGCAATGGTGCTGGAGGAAGTCTCCCCTCTCCCAGACCCATTGGCCACCTGGGGAGTCCTTTGGGATCAACTAAGTAATCAGAAAAGGGAATCCATTCACTTCACCAACTGCAGTACAACCATCATACAGGATGGAGCCCTCTGGACAGCTACTGCTATCCATCCCCTAACTAGTTATATTCCTGATTAAGGACAAGACTCAAGAGTCAACACAACTGGCCAAACTTCAGGCAGTCATTTTAGCACTAGAGGTTGCCCTAGCCAACAACTGGCCCCACATGCACATTTTTACAGACTCTTGGTCCATTACCAATAGTCTGGCAGCCTACTCCAACAAATGACAATTCCTTATCCAAGGTTTCCTCGTTTAGGGTAAAAATCTCTGTGAATTCCCTGTTTAACAGATACCCAAAATATAAATCAAGGTCACAAATGTCTCTATACCTAAAGACACTTCTTATCCCCTTCTAAGTTCCAGACATTACTGATGGTGACCAAGGCATGCATTTCACTTCTCAGAATACACACCCTGGGCTCTAGAACAAGGCATTCAATGAAACTTTCACCTCCCTGACTGGCCTCAGGCTGCAAGCCTTATAGAGTGCCATAATGGCTTACTTAAACAAGTTCAAATCAATTAAATGAGACATAGCACATTTCAGTCATTGATCAAACATCAATGGTGAATTGTAATAAAGTCTGACTTCATTTTTGCAGTTTGACTGCTGACAGCTTTCAAGCCCCACAAGCCGCTAAGAAGGCCCATGAGCTCCCTCCCTTGGTACCTGTGGGGAAGTTCAAACCACACAAACCTCAGACTGCATATGGGAACCTTCACTCCTGCGATACTCCCTAATCACTGCTGCTACCACCCTCTTTGCTCAAACCATTCCAGATTACCTGCGCTGCTCTACCCAGAAAGTCCTATTATAGGAGTAATAAACCTTTTCATACCCTCTTGGTGCAGGTATCATCAGTCTTGACATCTAAACCAATTCTGGGTGGGAAGTTGATCTCCGTTTCTAGGAGGCAACCCTGCTTATAGGCTCCCACTGTCCACTGAATTTCATACAAACTCTCAGAGCTACAGATTCATCTTTCCAGGCTCGGCCTCCACTCTTCTCCTTTATAACTTGTGCTTCACATGTTACTGTTCCTAGAACATACTTGGTCTTCAACCTCTTCCATTCTCTTTGCTCATGTTGTTCCCTCTGTTCTGAATTTCTTTTCCACTCACCATCTCCATTTGCCTTTTCAAGATCATCTTAAATGCCAACTCCTCCATGAACACTTTTCTGATTCTCCAAACCAGACAAAATCTCTCCCTGCTTTGAACCTCATATAAACCCTGAATCTCTGGTGGTGGTTATCACATTCTGCCCCATGACAAAGTCAGTCACAACTTATTACTCCGAAAACTCAGAGGTTGAGAACATGGGCCCTGGAAACAGACAAAAAAAAAAAAAAAAAAAAAAAATTCAAATTCCACATCTGATTCTTGCTACCTAATTGTCCTTGGGCAAGTCACCTCTCCTCTCTAAGCCTCAATTTCCTCTACAAATGAGAAGAAATAAGATCTTACATGCAAAGGGCAATTTTATATCAGAAGTTCATTTTTTAATCCAGTACAACAACAGCACCTGATATATAGAAAGCACTTAATAAATATCCATTGAATGAAGAGAATAAAGGTTCATAGGACCTCACTGAATTTTTAAAGCAAATTAACAGGAAGACTAACACAATTAAATCACCTGCACGGGATCTAAATCAATTCTAAGTATACACAAGCAAATCATAAAAAGAAAAGTAGAATTCAGGCCAAGACAAAGATTCCTCCTGAAAACTGCTTCCTGACTTGTAACTAGCTAAAATAATTTCCCAGCTGTTCCTCCACACCCCATACCACAGCCCCACCCTCACAACACACACACACATGCACACACACACTTATAACTGGACTGGGGGTTTATCTACAGTCTAAATTTGTTATTTTAACAAAGAATAGGCATTTATGGATTAAAATAGTGACAAATTAATTGGCAACTTGATCAGTTTCTTTCTGTTCAAAGTCCCGTCCACATACCATTAAGTACTCTGTAAAGTTTGATGTGAGGCTCTTGAAGTATATAGTGAAATATGCTGGTCTGCATTTAATATTCCTAAATCAAACGACATCAAAAATAATTTTAGAAGTTAGAAAAAAGAGATTCTATCTCTAACACAATAATTCTCCTTCAATGAACTACCTTAAAGAAAAATTGTGAGGTGTAGAAACTTAGGTAGGTACAATGATGCTCACAAGAACATTTACTAAAATTGCAAGAAAAGTCCTATACATATAAAATATGTGACTGTCTACAGTACTGTAAAACCAGATATTAAAATAGTTTTTAATAATAGTGGGTAATGCTCACAACATTTTAAGTGAAAAGGAAAGATACAATGTGATATAAACTGAAGGCAATTTATCTCATTATAGGGGCTTTTTTTCCTTAGTGATTGGGTTATTTATGGTGGTTTTTTCCCCAATATTTTAAAATATTCTGTAAGAAACATGAATTAATTTTAAAATATTTTAAAATGTTTAATAGTCATGTGTTTGCCAGGATCTGTAAGAATAACCATGGAATGTGTCTAACTGCAAGATGTCTTCTTTTACAATTTAATAACTGCATTTAAAATTGAGGGAAATTGCAGCATTCAGAGTCATGTGTATGTGTAAACGGACCTACCTAATGTTTCAGTCAGTCAAGTTCTCCTGTGTGCAAGATGCTATGTATCATGGTTCTCTTTTGGGGAAGAAAACAAAAATAGAAATAGGACTGGGGGGTGGGGGTGCAGCAGAAGAATCTTTAAACTTTCATTAAAAACAAAAGTCTGCCTTAATAACATCCTCAGGTTCTTTAAAACATCAACTATTTACTTTTCACAAAAAATACTATGATTGGTCATATTTTAAGCTATTGCTTTCTTGAAAACAAATATTTCCTTACATTGACCAAGTTAAGCAATGAACCACAAACTAGTACCATTACCATAAAATGTCCGCTAAATATAAACTGTTTTTATAAACATTTACATGTAAGTTTTTAACAGTAATCATGATCCTTACTCTTAAACCACATTTGCACTTTAAATAATAAAGCAGACCAAATGAGTTTCCCATGTGACATATTAAAATACACCCTTGACAGATTTTCCTCAAAACTCACGTTATAAGCCTTTTGCAATTTGTGGCACACATACTACTACTTGACGAAACTAGGATTGTCGTGTGCTGCTACATATGTGAAGACAGTAAACTGGCATGTCAGCAGCAGGGCTGGCAGACTTTGGCCCGTCAGTGCACTGGTTTTCCAGGATGCTAATGGATTTCCATTGATTTAGCTTCCTTGTTTGGTCCAGGCCCTTGGAGGATGATAGCATGCACCTGGAGAGGGGGAGCAAAGGGGAACATGCAAAACTGTCTCATCTGGTGACTGTCTGACTTTGTGGCCATGAACTTCGTCTCATTTGTTTAGTCTTCTCACCAGCTGAGCTAACTCATTTTTAAAAGTTATACAAATTAGCAAAGCTTTCCAGAGTTTTAATTTTACCTTTCAAAAGAAATATCTCCATTAAATTTCCAAAATATTTCCTATCATGTCATAGACTTAAGGAGCTTTATAGGAATAAGACTTCTATGAAAAATAATTCAAAATTACTTAAGCATATTCAAGGGTCTCAAAGACAGTAATTTTTAAAACACTGAAAGTGGAATGTAGAACAAATGGAAACAGCCACTAAAATCAAAAACAATAACACAGATAAATTCACCAAAGCAGCTGTCTTTTTTTATTAGACATGGGAATTTCAAAGTCCTCAAGTTAAAGTGATTAGTAATATCACCATCTAGGCAAAAACAATACTACGAGTATGAAACTCTAGCATCTAGTCCTGGTTCTAATTGTATAATATAAAGTCAAAATTGTCAGTTTCTTCATCTGTAGAATGGGAGATTGGGCTTGAAATGTCTAAGAACCCTTCCAGTTTTTAAACACAGAGAATTTTTATTGTCAAAAATGTTTTTCAATAGTTTTTTTTTAAAAACTCTGACAAAGACAGAGCTGTTAAAATGTTCTAAGATAAAAAAAAAAAAGATAAAACAAGTTTGCCTTTTTGAATCAAAAGTCTCTGAGGTTAAGAATGGAAAAAATAACTGTACAAGACATCCTCAAGGAGTTGTTTTCCCCATGTTAAAGGTGACATGATTGCCTGGACAATGCAGAATATATTTTCTTAAACTAATTATTTCTAGTGCAGCACAATGGTATTGCTGAAAGATTTTTAAAAGACTTTGTCAAGGTGTTTTTCATCTATTATCTAGAAGTATAATTTTCTGCCTTCTCTCTCCTTTGCTGTTAAAAAACTCTTCAACAAGAGAAAAACTGAAACCTGAATCTCATCTAATAAATGTCCTCTTTCAGTGTATGGTGTTGCTCTGAAGGCTGTGACTGAACGGATTTTGGAGCAAGAGCAAAGCTCATACCAAATTATTTTTCACCTTGCAAATCCTTATGGTGTCTCTATTTTAGTGCAACCTTTGGAGAAAAAATTAAAATATAAAGCAGAAATGATATGAAAAACTTCCAAACTAGACTTGTTGCATAGCCTCTAACATCCTCAACAAGATAAGACCTATATCGGAACATCAGACTGAAAGTGACTTACTTAACAGGGTAAAACAGAATTCCCAAGAAAACAATTACAGTTCATTTTAATTAAAAAGACAGAACAAAGAAATGCTATTTCTAACTAAATATTGAGGTGAGCGTAATCCACATTTGCTCCCAATCAAGATATTTAAAAGGATTCATCATTTGTCATTTGCTCATTTATTTCAACCAAGCCTGTTTTTCCCCCACCCCCAAGTGTGTAGTTCCTTTTCCTTTAATATATTCTATCAAATGTGCTTCCAAGGCTCCCTATTGTATAAGAAAAATCTATGCACTTCCGTACAAGCCTGCCTTATAGGTCACTAATGAACCACACTTGTGGCAGCAAAACTGATCATACATATATTAATGCTGCAAACTGAATGGTTACAAGGAAAGGTGGAGTTATGATTCAGGGTCAAATAGCAGTATTATCCTAGAATTTGTGCCATCTTAAATAGAAATTTATTGGACATTTTAATAGCTTTTTAAATTGAGGGATTTATCAAGCACTTAAATTTTTAAGTATTTTTCTAACTTTCTTCAGATGAAACTTGCAAAGGATAAATGAAGGATGTTTTCTGTTGAAAACTTTGTTAAGCTCAGTAATAACTAAAGTGTATTATCAACCAAAGTAAATTTTTTAAACAAGTACACTTAGTTATGACGTCTTTATTTTTATTTCATTTTTTTTCTATATTCCCTTATACTTATTGGATTTACAGAGCACCTATTTTCCAAGGAACTTAGAATGCCATATACACATACAGATTTATGGTACTATGACTGCACAATAGCAGCAATTAGTTTTCAAACAGTAAATGTTTTTTACCTTAGGAATTTTCTGTTGTCACGTATTTGAGAATAGCAAGGAGTCAGTAATGCAAAAGAAAGCACCGGCAACTTGGGAAATTTATACAAAGGAAGAAACAACGGAATGAAAAGAAGCAATCATAACTTTAAAAAAAAAGCCATCCACCTAACAGGCAAAAACTCGGCTTCACTTTATCACAGATTCTGCTGCAGGGAGTTGAACAGAATGACTGGACTAATGAACCTACACTTCCCTGAATCTTCGAGAAAGCATAATATTTAACTGTTAGATTATCACATGACTCAGAAGAAACAATTCTTCCTAATAGAGGCTCCATAAATATTTTAATTTGTAGTTGTCTACAAAATCAGCAGACTTAACTAAAGATAAGTTCATTCCTAAGGTAATGTGCTATTATTTATTAGATGTTTTCAGTATTTTTGGCAGTTTACTGTTTTCATCATTCTTAATGAAATAATGGCAATCATCCAGGTTATGAATTCCTGGTGAACACTTGAAATGTTTAATGGAATATTAAGTGCTACATATTTAGCCTTTTCTTGGGTAATTATACGATCTGAACTATAACCCATAAATAATGAATACCATGATATTTCATAAAATGAGCCTTAATAAACTTAACGGAGATAAAATTTCATATTCTGACTAACAGTCTAAAAAAGGAATAATTTGCATATTTTTAGATCTAGTTTGAAAATTTCTGAATTTAATTAAAAGGAAATGGTAAAGATTTCTAGAACTTAGTGTACTCACTAGTCCTATTTAATTTATAAAAATATGGAAACAGAAAATTTATTTCAAGCATAAAGCACTGTAGAGCATAACCAATTTAAAAGGAAAGACAACCCCAAGACTTAACGATGGCAAATTTACTTATTACTTTAAGCAATAATGGCTAAATTTAAGTCACTTTATATAACAGCTTGTAGGTTGACTAATGGAATTTACTTTTAAGCTTAAATGGCAGATAAGGAACTCCAAAAAAAGGAAAACATTGTCTATTATTGATAGCATCAACTGATTAAAATTGCCTTTATTTGCACCTAAATGTGATATTCCTCATGAAGGTTTATACATCTTTAACTTAGCTAAAATCAAAACACCCTCAAATTCTTAAGTATTAAACTGAATTTAAGAACCCATGATTAGTTGGAACACTTGTTTACGTATATAGACATTTTTCTCTCATTATTTCCTCAAATTCATATCCTGACAATTTTTTAAACATATTACTTGCGTCTTTGATAAACTATCGGCCATGTATGTTCCATTTTTTAAAATATTCTCAAGAAAAGCTAAGTGTCCAATGTATATTATGATCTTAGGAAATATTTTTTTAACTTACATTTTTAAAACGTTTTATTTTAGAATATTCTATTTTAAGACACTTCATTTTCATACATTTATTTGCATATTTGTTTCACACTCTGCTCTAAGAATCCATAAAACAATTTCATATGGAGAGTCTTAAGTAAATATTGTTCTGTCCTAACCTCATTAGTCTAGAAAAAGCTCCAATTGTGCCGTTTATATCATACAGAACTTTTCACCCTTACCAACTTTATAGTGCTCTTACCAAATTATTTCATGAATAGCATTAACTTTAGGGCTAAGTGAAGTCTATTTCATATGAATATTCAAACTTCCTATTTAAATCTTCAAAGAACCCACCATTTCAAAAACTATCTCCAACTCTACCCATATAAGATATTGTTCCAGTTTGATTCTCAGCTGGGTTAACCAGTAACTTAATTATCATTTAGACCAAAACTATTCAATTTCAGTCCCCTTAATCATTTCGTCATATAGCAAACTTGGACACAACTGTAATTCTTTTAAGAACCTTTATTGAATTTTTTTTTTTAACAATTCAGTCAGTTGGCTCTTGATGCAGTTTATTAAAAAAAAAACTGATATAGTTTCATATAAACTGCAATCAAAAAAAAGCAATTATCTGAAGTTGCAAGTTATTTTTTATAATATGCAGAACAGTAAAATGTAAGCATGCTCTTGCATGCACGGGCTCCTGTGTACTATGGAGTTATTTTGAAGAGCTTGCTAAGGTCTGCAGGCAGTTTACGGAATGCAATTATTTTCTCCACAATTTAGGTACATGAGAATAAAACTGGTATTTATGAATATTTTTCTCAAAAAAGTTGAGGCAGCTTTTGTTGAGTGCTATCTGTGTGGGTACACTCACTACATCTTGAACTGTACTAAGAAACAGACAGCAAGGAGTCCATGTTCATGCTGAAACTTAAAAAATCCCTCCACACATGTTGTTGGGTTCCAAGGAAAGAGAGGAGGGTAATATACTATGCACAGCTGTTCATCGTCTTACGTTAATAGAACACACCAAGAAACTTTTCATAACAAGGAAGTAAATTCCCCTCACTGCTTTCAGTCAAAGTCAGCGGCATCTATAGTTGAGGGTGGAAGTGGAGCAAGCCTAGTATGGGATAAAGCGTAAGTCTACAACTCATGCATAGTTGTCCTTGTTCTGTCCTCTTGACGTTTCTCAGACATCGGAATTAGAACTGAGGTTTGTTAACCTGGGGTCTGCATTGATTTCATATCTGTAATGATATCCTTCCATGTGATCCCTGCAGGCATCTCTGATGTTATGCATCCACTTTTTTATCCCCTTGCGGTTCAAATACAAAACCAGTAGGAAAATAGCTCCTATCAGGGCTAAAACAATACCCAAGAAAACATAAGAAGTCTGCAAGGATGGGGGGAGAATTGGGTCACAGTCCAGGTCGGAGCTACTGAGTTGCAACAGGACACGATCCCTCATTTCTTCTGGGAATGCACAAGTGAGTCTGGCTTTACCCTGCACTACCTCAGTCTCCTGCAGCCAGGCCACCATATCAGTCATGTGGCAGTCGCAGACCCAGGGATTGTTGTCCAGGAAGACCCTGACGTGAGGCAGGCCCTGCAACTCTGCCAAGGTGTCGTTGTGAAGGACCTTGAGGGCGTTGTCCTCCAGGTGGAGGCTTTCTAGGTCTGTCAGGTTGCGGAAGGACACGTAGGTCAGGCTCACCAGCGAGTTGTTGCGCAGGTCGAGGTGCCTGAGACCGGGCAGGTAGGCCAACACGTCCCGAGGCAAGTACAGGAAGTGATTGCTGGCCAGCTCTAGGCGGCGGAGCCCGCGCAGCGCTTGGCCAGCCCGCAGTGCCGCCGCCACCATGCCTTCGAAGCTCCGGTTCTGCTGCTCGTCCGCAGGGGGCACGATGTGGTTCAGCATCAGCTCCACCAGTGGACTGGGGGTTGAGACGCTGGCATTGCTGCCCGAGAAAGCGAAAGGGCTGAGGTCGGCCAGCGGGTTGTGGCTCAGGTCGAGCTGCCGCAGGCTGGGCAGATGTTCGAAGGCGCCGGCGCGCACCTCCTCCAGGCGGCTGCCGCTGATGTTGAGCGCGGCCAGCTCGGCCAGAGGCGGCCGGCGGGCGAAAGCGCCAGCGGGGAGCACGGCCAGTTGGTTACCAGTGAGGAAGAGGTTGCGCACGTAGAGCGGCAAGTCCGCGGGCACTACGGTCAGGTTGCGATTAACGCACTTGACGGTGCGCGCCGCCTCCGAGCACTCGCACGGCGGAGGGCAGTAGCCCAGCGGGGGCTGGGTGGACACCGCCGAAAACAGGGACAACTCCGAGGAGGCGGGAGAGGACGAAGAAACCCAGCCCAGGAGGACCAGCGCCAGCCTTGCCAGCCGCAGCCGCCCGTCCCCAGTAGAGGGACTGCCGGAGCACCCCCCAGGCATCGCGGCTGGCGTCTCCTCGGAGCTGGGCTGTGACGGCGCCCGCTCCGATGGCTCGAAAGGCTGGGCTCGGAGGACGCAGGCCGGCCGGAAGCGTCTGGAGAAAACTTTCCTCTCGTGGGAGCCGAGGAGGGACGCCGCAGCTGGAACTTGACTAACCCGTGCCACCGGGCGTCCCTCTCCCGGGGCCGAGTCCCCCGCCCCTTCCCTCAAGAAAGTACGCACGGCCGGTCGGGACGCTCAGCTCCGCGCTCCTCCTCTGGCTCCTCTTCGTGCCGCCGCCGCTCCCGGCTGGCACCTCCTCGGCGCTTTTGTTGGCGTCTCCCTCTAGACCCGCTGCGCGACCTGGGACAAGCAAGAAAGAAGTGTGAGGAGCGTCAACCGTGGCTCCCCAAGTGCAGAGTCTGGCCTCCCAGAGACAAGTCGTCCCCACTCTGTCCCCGGACTTCTTCCGAAAGGTCGCCCGGGCCTCGCCTCCCCGTGCATCCTTACCCGGGAAAGGGACGCGCGTCCCGAGACCCGAGCGCGAAGCCTTCCCTCTTCCCCAACCCACACTATATATACCCTTCCAGCCTCCCGCCCTCCTCCTTCCGGAACAGACTCGTCCCCGGTGTGTAATTTCTCGCTTAATCCCCGGTGCCTTCCCGACCAAACTTCTCACCCTCCCAGCTCCTTCCCCTACCGCCTCCGCGGACGACCTGCCTTCCAGGGTCCCCGCCCCCGCCCGGACCTCCTCTCAGTCTAGGTTAGGATGAGAGTGAAGTTTCAGGTTACAAGAGTTTTTTTTTTTTTTAATCTCTTTTTGTTCCTTTCTGCATTAGTAGGAACCGGAGAACTGTACAGCTGTCGCCCGCCAGCCCGCGCCCCCGCCAGCCCTTTGGAGCCCAGAGGAGGTTCAAGTCATCTCCAAAGGGGCGGGGAGAGGTTGCGAACAAAGCGGCAGCGGGACCCGGACGGCGGACGTTACTCTCCCGCCCGAGTATGGGGAGGGGCCGACGCCGCCTAGCGTTTTGCCTTAGCCGTTGGCTCCCCACCGCTCACCTCCGCGCCCGCTGCTCCGGAGCCAACTCCGAGTCCCACCGGAGTGGCGGCGACTTCCCGGCTCCGCGCTGCGGGCGCCGAGTCTCCACGCACCCCAGCCCCTGGCCCAGCCTCCGCAGCTGGGAAGAACCAAGCCGGGGGAGGGGAGGACCGAGCCTGCAAAAGGGACTTCTCAGGCCGCGCGGCCAACCTCGGCAACCCTCGGTAGGGGGATTTAGGAAGAGAGGGGAATCTGGGCCGCGCGCCTCCTTCTGGTGGAAATTAACGAGGAATGTGCAAGAAAAGGTGAGGGAATCCCTCTCTCTCCCCCTCCCGGGCATCCTTTGGTGGTTCCTCATTTTGCATACTGTATTTACCTTGGCCAGGAACAAGACTGCTGGGGAATCTTGTGGAATTCACCCTGATTTCGGGCACCTATGGCAGTGACGAGATAGATTCAGGCGTGACAGACAGCAGCACGAATCAGCAGCAGAAAAGAAATGAGCTAGAAATGTACAGCGGCAATAGCAAAACGCCGAGCAGGTTGCAGGGGAGGTTAAGAAAGTCTCCTCACCAAAGTGGTACCTTCGGCTTCCAACTTCAGATTTAGGTGTAATTAATGTGTTCCCACTTGTCCCACCCCCGCACTTCTTGAGTAGTTACGGAACTTGTGAAGAGAAAAAGGAGTCAACTTTAAAAAAAAAAACAAAAAATCCTCATGGAGAGGAGATTCTTGATTCATTAGCTTTTCTCCTTTCCAAATAAAAAGCTGAGGAAGGAAAGAGCAGCCAAAGCATCCTAGAAACAAAAGGCAAATAGCAACGACGCGAGCCACCCGGAAAGCGGACCCGCCCCGCTCACCAGATGTGGCACCTTCTTTCCGTGGGAGTCCCTTAAGCAGGGTGAGTTCACCACCTGGAGGGATAAAAAGGCCGCCCAGGGATAGCAGAAGTTTGGTCAGAAGTCCATCGCCCCAGGGGGTCCCCGGCAGGTTGGGGGGAGGGGGAAGAGATTGATTGATTACAGAGAGAATCTGTTACTACATCGGAGAGGTTTTAGGTCCTGAAAGCCCTGCATTTGCTTTCTCACTAATGTTATATCCTCTTTGTTCATTGAACTAATTTCTCTGAAAGATAAGAAGGTGCTAGTTATTTCAGGCTCCTTCATTTTAATGAGAAAATAACAATGGGGAAAACAGTGCTAGAAAACTTAAGATCAGCTAATATAAAAAGAATCAAATAGGGGATACTGAAGTTTGTGCCTGTGATGTGTGCCTTTAGTGTGAAGAAAGGCCCCGACTCTAAAATTTGATCCTGATTACTTTTGTGAAAAAAGATATTCGCAGAGCCAACAACAGAAATGGCCCAGACAAGAGCTGCAGGCGGCAGGGGTTTGTGCAAAAAGCCAGTTTCGTTAATCTGCATCTTCAGCACATTTATCTAAATCTCCTTTTCTTACTTTTAAAATTGTTTTGTAACGTGAATGTGAAACACTTTGAAAAAAGATTCTCAAAAACCGTAGTGATGTTCTGCATCCTGATTGTGGTGCGGTCACATGAATCCATATATATGTCAGAATTCATTATGTCAGAATTCATTGAACTTTACACCAAAACCAAGTCAATTTTACTGTATGATCATTTTTAAAATAAAAGTAATTACTCATAGGAAAAAGTTGTAGTAATGCTACAGCATACTATTAATTCTGGTTCTGATCTAACAGCAGTGCTGTTTGTTAGGAGAGGGAGGAGCACTTCAGAGTTTATAAAGATAATGTATATTCCCATCTGATCCTCCGAACAAGTCTGGCAAGACAGATATCATTATATGGTTGTCTTGTTATTTCTGTTTTACAAATGAAAAAACTGGTACTTAGAACTAATAATGACTAGCATTAACTGAGTGTCTTCTACTTGCCATGCCTTGTGTTAGGCACTTTACAGGAATGATCTCATTTACTTTTCACATCAATACTCAGGTTAAGTCTTCTCACTCTGTTTTTACTGGGCAAGGAAATTGAGGCTAAAATTAATTATGTAACTTGAATGAGCAGTGGAAGTGGGAAGGTCCAAATTTATCTGCCTCTCATATTAATCTCACCATCCCATCTCTCAGTGAGGATAAGGGTTTGGGCAAAGTCCTACACTGCTCCACTTAGGCAGAACCAAGATCTCAACCCTGGTTCTCTTCCCCTTTCCTATCCCCACTACTGCATTGCAGCTGGCAAGTGATTATGGCTGCCGAGTAGGGACCCAGAGACTTGGAGTCATTTCTGTCTCCACCCTTACTTGCTGTGTGACTTCTGGATAATGTTTCTTAATCTGTAAAATAGGACCACTACTAAAACATTAAGGTATTTCTATAAAATTGAGATAACGTATGTCACAAATTTAGCAAAATTGTCATGGTTGTTCTCTCTTTAATTACTCCACTCCCGCATTTATTATGCACTTAACTATATCTCTGTGACTTTGTTACCAATGGAAGTGCAAGGATGAATAGCTTAAGGTCCCCTTAAAGAAGAGGTGCCATATTTAACAAGTGAAAATACAAGATTTTAGTTAAATTTGAATGTCAGATAAAAAAAGCAAGCCTTTTTTTTTTTAAGTATAAGTATGTCCCATGCAATATTTGGGGCATACTTATACTAAAAATTTTTTTTCATTGTTTATCTGAAATTCAGATTTAACGAGGTATCTTGTATTTTAACAAAGCAGCTCATAATCTGATGGAGGAGATACAATCAGAAGCTTTCAATGTAAAACATTGAGTGCAGTTTGGAGTGTGTATCCTTCCATTCCCCACTCTCTTTGTACGTATTCTGTTTCTATTTCTGCTATTTTTTTTATGGGATAGGGATCATAGTATATGTATTAGTCATAATTTTTCTTTTTTAAAAAAAGTTTAACCATTTATCACAATTTTTTAAACTGCCCTGTTAAAAGACATTTAGATCAGTAACTACTTTTTAAAGAAATTTCCTTAAAGTGAGAAAAGCTTACTGGGATCAGTTCTATTTTGATTGTTTTAAGCATTTAATTATCCTAAATTATCACTTGCTTTGCTCCTGACAGCTTGAAAATTTTTTGTGCATGATGCTATTTACATGCTGTAAAGCAAGACAGAGGATTTCAGAGCATGTTTTTCCCCATTTATTCTCCCATTTTAAAATGAAATAAAGGAAGGATCTGAATCTCCTGCGGGAGAAGAACCAATTTAGTATATTTCAATAGGTCACTTATAACCTCCAGGAAAATGTTTCTGTACTATCAGTTATTTAGCAGATTATTTCTACAGAAACCATTTTTCTTGTGATGACCCAAAAGAAAGTCATTAGTAAATTTTTGAAATACTGCTGCTAAATCCTGGGAAGACAAGAATAATGTAGCTATTAAAAAAAAAAAAAAAAGATGGGTGATTATGCCATCTCATGTAGTAGGAAAGGCCTAGTCATCTACTTCTGTAAAAATTAATAGCCAAGAAAACCCTATGGAGCAGTTCTGCTCTGTAACACACGGGGTTGCCGTGGGTCAAATAAACTCTATGGCAATTAGTCTGGTTTTTGGTTGGTTTTCATGTAGCAGAGACAAGCCATGTAGTTTAGCATAGAGAAACACCAACACTAAGACTAGTACGTTTTGGTCTCTGCCTTAAATTAGCGAGTGAATTGATAAAGGTGAACACTCTACAATCTGAAAAATACTTAAAGCACAATCAAGTATTGGAGAATATCAAGCACATATGTCGTAAAACCATGGTCCAAAACTTAGAGTGATCAACTTGAGGGTCAATTTTGAGTATCACCTTGGCAAAAAAATTATTCATGGAAAAATAATACTAAAACCTTAATTATTAAAAAGAAAGTTCTATCTCATGACCTGATTTAAAATCACTTTATAAAAAAATGAGCCTATTTTTTGAGAGAGATAAACTAAATTAAGTAAAAGATAAACTAGGGAATGGGTCAAAAAGGACATACAATGGGGTGGAGCTAGTAAAAGAAAAAATATACGAAATATTTCAAAATACACAGGAGATTAAATATTAAACTAAAATGCTGTGATAGACTGGAAAGATTAAACTGGCTAGAAATTTGTGATTCTTCAAGGATGAGAAAATATTGAAAGGCAAATGAAAACAATTATATAATAACTTGAGGAATTCTCCAAATAGCTAATATTACAGAATTATTCAAGTTTAAGTCAATAAACGATTATTAAGACCTTACCATATGCCGTGCACCTGTTAGATGCTCTTGAAACACAAAGGTGCATAGGATGAAATCCCTTCCCTCAGATAGTTTACAGTCTAGTGGCGGGAGACAGACTAACAAAATTTATGGTAGGTGCCAAGGTTGGGAATAGAATGGGGAGATTGTCAGGAAAAGGCTTCACTGGAGAGGTAAAACCTGAGTTGCATTTTGAAGGATTAGTAAGACTTTGCCAGGCAAAAGATCAACAAGTTGGTGAAAAGCCTCAGAGCCCTTGTTCAGTTCTAGAGAATACATGGAGATGAGCACAGCATGAATCGGAGTGGTACAAGGTCAGCTTTAAAATATAGTGGAATCAGGTTACTGAGCTCTGTTCTAAAAAGTTGACTTCGTCCTGTAATACTGGGGAATCATTGAAGATGTTCAGCAGGGGAATGACATGGTCAGACATGCATTTTAGAAAGACCACCTTTACTATCTGTTTGAGGGATGAATTATAGGCAGAGAGGACTGAGGGCAGAGAGAAAATTTTGGAGGCTATTGCTATGGTCCAGGTGAGACACAATGAACTGCCGAACTGAAGGAGTGGTAAAAGATTGGCAAGGCACGAACAGACTTTATAGATCAATGGTTCTCAACAGGGTGACAGTACCCCAAGTGACATTTTGGATATTTGTGGAGGTGTTTTCCAGTTATCACAGTAACAGCTATTGGCAGTTAGTAGATAGAAGCCAGGGATGTTGACATCCTGTAATTGGAGGGACATTTTCCACAATGATGAATTGTCCTGCTCCCCACATGACATTTAAACATCCATTTAGGCATTCTCGTATATGAAAAACCTGGATATAATCATCTCAGCCTTGAAACAACCCCCTTCTACATTTGAACCCCAAATACTTGCAGTATGAAATTTCCAGGAATGCAGTTACCATGTTCATTGAGGGAAGAATATATATTGTTTTGTTAGGAACTTTAGCACAATTTTATCTCTGCCAACTGTGTAACTTATGCTATTTGAATCACTGATAAGAACCCACCTGTATCGGTTTGCATTTGTCGTTGTTGTGTTCACAGTGATTCTTATTTCAAGGGTGGTGAAGATGGTTAACTCTATAGGCTGCTAAGCAGAAGGCTGGCAGTTTGAGTCCATCCGGAGCTGCCTTGGAAGAAAGGCCTGGGAATCTACTTCCCAAAAGTCAGCCACTGAAAAACCTGCAGAGCACAGTTTTACTCTGACACACGCGGAATCTCCGTGAGTCAGAACTGATCCCACAGCAACTGGTTTGGTTTTGGTTTAATATAAAGAAAAACTACTGTCAATATTTATTTGAATAATGGCCTAACTTCTTTTAAATCCTAGCTTATATATGAGTAGGTAAAGTATATCACTACTTCAGAAGGTCTAACGCAGCTATGCCTGAACAGTTATATATTGTACTATATATTATTCTATATTTAATTATTTTCCTTTCATTTCTTCTTTGTATTTTAGCTAAGATATTATGTATCTTAAAGATGAGCATGAAGGTATGTTTTCTGTAGTAAAGGGAGCTTTATAAGATACTTGTTATACAAAGGAAACATTGGTTTTTAAAAGTTTGAAAACCTTAAGAGGTGATTTTTTTCAGTATGGACTTGAGAATATAAGCATTTACAATTCTAAAAATTGCAGTATTACAGATAGCTCCTGTATTTTAAGTGATGACCAAGAGGAATTCTAAAAATTCTAGAGTGAAGAGTTAAGTTTGATTTCGAGGAAGCAAAAAGATAGCTAGAGAAGGGATATAATAGTGAACTTATTATTAATTTATTAATTTGAAGAACCTGACTTACTTGGTTGAAATTATTTTCTTTTGAAAAGAAATGTGGTAGATATTTAAATCAGCAATATAACCTAAAACCCATATTGTTTTTTAAGGTAAATTAATTCAACTTTGAAGATTTTCCATTTTTCTAATCCTTGCCCAAGCTGGGTTCTAAACCAAAACTGGAATTCAGCCAAGAAATGAGAGCACTTGGAATCATAGCCACCATCCAAATTCAGTTAATTTCAATTAAATTTAATACAGTTCATTAGAGGTTTATTAATGTGCTTTTCCTGGGGTACTCACTTTGTCTTCCAACATACCCACCTCCACAGCCAGCAGTTTCCCTTGAGAAAAAATTATAATCCTGGCACATTGACAGGCAGTCCATCACATGCTCACAGCAGAAGTTCAGCAGATAGACTTAGTCCAAAGCTTGGGTCCTTGATTCAGGTTTCTCTTAACTGTTTTACGAGTCTTATCCAGTAAGCTCAGCTACATAGGTCAATAAATTGCCTGCTAGCACTACTTGAAATGTTCAAAGTCAGTAAGTAAATATTTATCAGATTTAGTTTAGATCCCCATATAAAAGCCAACGAACAGAAGATTAAAGACGTTGTGTATTTTGGAATAGAAATTTGTATAGCATTACCTTGGCAATAAAAAAAAAAGGAAGTGCGTAACATGGATGAAACTGGAAGACATTATGCTGAGTGAAATAAGTCAATCACAAAAGGACAAATATTGTATGAGACCTCTATTGTAAAAACCCATGAAAAAGTTCACACACTAAATGTAACAATCTTTGTTGGTTACCAGGGATGGGAGGGGTGGGGGGGAAATACTAAATAGGCAATAGATAAGTGGTATCTTGGGTGAAGAGTGAGACAGTACACAATACAGGGGAAACTAGCACAACTTGTACAAGGAAAGGTCATGGAAGCCCCATAGACACATCCCTGAGGGACTGAATTGCTGGGCGGAGGGCTGTGGGGACCATGGTCTTGGGGAACATCTAGCTCAATTGGCATGACACAGCTTATAAAGACAATGCGCTACATTCTACCTTGGTGGGTAGTGTCTGGGGTCTTAAAAGCCTGTGAGCAGCCATCTAAGATACTCCACTGGTCTCATCCCTTCGGGAGCAAGGGAGAATGAAGAGAACAGGATACAAGGAAAAGATTAGTCCGAAGGACTAATTGTCCACAGCTGCCAAGGCCTCCACCAGACTGAGTCCAGTATAGCTAGATGGTGCCCGGCTACCACCACTGACTGCTCTGATCAGGATCACAACAGAGGGTTCTGGACAGAGCTGGGGAAGGATGTAGAACAAAATTCTAACTCACAAAAAAAAGACCAGATTTACTGGCCTAAAGGAGACTGGAGAAACCCCGAGAGTATGGCTACCAGACACCTTTTAGCTCAGTGGTGAAGTCATCTCCGAGGTTCACTGTTCAGCCTGGGAGTGGACAGCTCCATAAAACCAAATGGGACTAATGAGGTACAGCAGTCCAGGGACAAGGGTCAGAAGGCAGAAGGGGACAGGGAAGCTGGTGATAGGGAACCCAAGGTTGAGTAAGGATAGTGTTGATGTGAGGTTGTTAACCATTGTCATAGGGCAACATGTGTAGTAACTGTTAAATGAGAAACTGTTTTGTTCTGTAAGCCTTCATCTAAAGTGAGAATAGCAGCACAATTGGAAGAGCATAGTCGATGTCACTGAACTGTGCATGTAGAAATTTTTGAAATGGTGTATCTTTGACTATGTATATTTTCACCAAAAAAAAAAAGGTCGAGAAGGGAGAGGGTTGACATGTTGTGAGGTTGTTAACCAATGTCATAAAACAATATGTGCACTACTGTTTCATGAGAAACTATTTGTTCTGTAAGCCTTCATCTGAAGTACAATTAAAAAGGATGTGCAGAAGTTTAATTAGGGAAACAAGGTCAAACCTGTGTCAAGTCATATGGACTGAACAGTGTGGGTGGAGTGCAGCGTGGATGCCAAAGAATATCTACATTTGACTTTAATAAAAGCTTGCCAGAGGCGTATGTGGCATCAAGATATACTTTAACTCAAGAAAGATTGATGTGGTGACATTTACAAAGGGGTAATATTAAAATAGTTTACAACCAGTATGACAAGCACAGTGACCAATCCATGGTCAATAATCACATAGAGCACAACCTGCAAACAACCAGTAAGGCTTTGTTGGTGCAGGCTGCATGAATACCAGCCTGCATCTCCGTAAAGAATGTTGAAGACACATTCCTTGCCATTGAGTCAATTCAGACTCATAGTGACCCTATAAGACAGGGTAGAACTGACCCATAAGGTTTCCAAGGCTGTAATCTTTATGGGAGCAGACTGCCCCATCTTTCTCCTGCAGAGCGGCTGGTGGGTTCAAACTTCCGACCTTTCGATTAACAGCTGACTGCTTAACCACAGGGCAAACGAGGGTTCCTTTGAAGACACGTAGAGGTTTCTAATTATGTTTGAAACCACCTCCACAGTATGGAGAGTCACTCTAGAATTGTTCCATAAATTCCAAGTTTCATCCTCAGAAACTGGACATTTCTTTAAAACCAGAAAATAACCAATAGTTATGCATAAACTGGAGCCCTGATGGCATGGTGGTTAAGTGCTATGGCTGCTAACCAAGAAGGTGGCAGTTCGAATCCACCAGCCACTCTTTGGAAACCCTATGGGGCAGTTCTGCTCTGTCCTATAGGGTTGCTATGAGTCCCTACTTGAGGGCAAATGGTAAATAACAGGTATGCATAAACTGGTTTTATTCATTATTTATAAAGTAAATATTTTGGAGTACAATGATGAGTGCTTCTAGGCACTGTTCTGAGTACTGAGGATAAGATGAACAAGGGTCCTGTTTTCATGGAACTTATGTTTTCACTAATTTATTAAATCAACTAACTTGAGAAGAAATGCTGTAGTTTTTAAAATTAAAATATTTTACTGTTAAATATATCAAACATATACTCAACAGTAGAGAATAACATAGCAAAAACCTGTGTACCTGTGACTTAGATTTACAAATCCTAACATTTGGTTAATTTTTCTATTTTGCACATAATTAAACTAAGTTTAAACTTATGTATACACCCTTGAAATCACCATGACAGTCAAGAAAACAAACATATTCATCATGCTCAGAAGTTTTCTCAGGCCTTTTTGTAATACCTCTGTTCCCATGTCACCTCTCCCCCATCTCTTCATCCTATGGGAAACCACTAACTTGATTTCTGTCACTATTTGTTATTGTTAGGTGCCTTCGAGTCTGTTCCAACTCATAGTGACTCTGTGTACAATAGAACAAAACACTGCATGGTCCTACGCCATCCTCACAATTATTGCTATATTTGAGCTCATCATTGCAGCCACTGTGTCAGTCCATCTCATTGAGGGTCTTCCTCTTTTTCACTGACCCTCTACGTTACCGAGCATGATGTCCTTCTCCAGGGACTGGTCCCTTTTGATAACATGTCCAAAGTACGTGAGACAGTCTCACCATCCTTGCTTCTAAGGAGCATTCTGGCTGCACTCCTTCCAAGACAGATTTGTTCGTTCTTCTGGCAGTCCATGGTATATTCAATACTCTTTGCCAACACTGTAATTCAAAGGCATCAATTCTTCCTTATTCATTGTCCAGATTTTGCATGCATATGAGGCGATTGAAAATACCATGGCTTGGGTCAGGTCAGGTGCACCTTAGTCCTCAAAGTGACATCTTTGCTTTTTAAAACTTTAAAGAGATCTTTTGTAGCAGATTTGCCCAATGCAATACGTCATTTGATTTCTTGACTGCTGCTTCCATGGGCATTGATTGTGGATCCAAGTAAAATGAAATCCTTGACAACTTCAGTCTTTTCTCTGTTTATCATGATGTTGCTTATTGGTCCAGTTGTGAGGAGTTTTCTTTATGCTGAGATGTAATCCATACTGAAGATGTAATCCATACTGCTCTTCATCAGTAAGTACTCCAAGTTCTCTTCACTTTCAGCAAGGAAGGTTGTGTCATCTGCATAATGCAGGTTGTTAATGAGTCTTCCTCCAATCCTGTTACAGTGTTCTTCTTCATATAGTCTGGCTTCTCAGATTATTTGCTAAGCATACAGATTGAATAAGTATGGTGAAAGGATACAACTCCGAAGCACACCTCTCCTGATTTTAAACCACACAGTGTCCCCTAGTTCTGTTTGAATGACCGGCTTTTAGTCTATGTACAGTTTCTGCATGAGCACCATTAAGTGTTCTGGAATTCCCATTCTTCTCAATGTTATCCTTAATTAGTTATGATCCACACAATCGAATGCCTTTGCATAGTCAATAAAACATAGGCAAACATCTGTATTCTCTGATTTCAGCCAAGACCCATCTAACAGCAGTGATATCCCTCATTCCATGCCCCGTTCTGAATCCACCTTGAATTTCCAGCAGGTCCCTGTTGATATACAGCTGCAACCGTTTTTGAATGATCTTCAGCAGAATTTTATTTACGTTTGACATTAAGGATATTGTTCAATAATATCTGAATTCTTCTGGATCTCCTTTCGTTGGAATAGGCACAAATATGGATCTCTTGCAGTCGGTTGGCCAGGCAGCTGTCTTCCAAATTTCTTGGCATAGACAAGTGAGCGCTTCCATGGTTGCATCCATTTGTTGAAACATCTCAATTGGTATTCTGTCAATTACTGGAGGCTTGTTTTTCCACCAATTTCTTCAGTGCAGCTGAGACTTTTTCCTTCATTATAATCAGTTCTTGATCATATGCTACCTCCAGAAGTGGTTGAATGCAGACCAACTGTTTTTTGGTACAGTGACTCTGTGACTTCATTCTGTCTTCTTTCAACGCTTCCTTTGTCATTCAATACGTTGCACATAGAATCCTTCAATATTGCAACTCGAGGTTTGAATTTTTTCTTCAGTTCTGTCCAATTGAGAAATGGCAAGCGTGTTCTTCTCTTTTGGCTTTCTAACTCCGGGTCTTTGCACGTTTCATTATAATACTTTGTCTTCTTGAGCCACTGTTTGAAATCTTCTGTTGAGCTTTTACTTCTTCATTTCTTCCGTTAGCTTTAGCTACTCTATCTTTAGAGCAAGTTTCAGAGTCTCTTCTAACATCCATATTGGTCTTTTCTTTCTTTTCTGCGTTTTAAACGACCTTTTGCTTTCTTCATGTATGATTCCTTGATGCCATCCCACAAGTTGTCTGATCTTCAGTCATCATGTTCAAGCATCAAATCTATTCTTGAGATGTTCTCTGGCAAAATGTTTAGGAATGAATTCATTGTCAGCATGGAAAGTTATACATATGTAAAAACAATGTAAGTGCAGACTCAGAAAAAATAGTTGAACAAGAAAAGATAAGCATAATATAATTTATGGCTCGCTGTTGAGTAGCCATACTGATGAAAACACCAAAAAATGTTATTGTAACTGTATTGGTTGGATGGATGGAGGGGACGAATGTCCTTTTCCCTTGTCCTTCTTAATTTTTTTTCTCATACCATGGGTCACTTTCTGGAATTATATTGTTCAATTACTTGACTACTTTGTTTATTTTTTATCTTTTCACACCAGAATATAAATTCATAACAATGGGAACTTTGTCTTATCCCCTGGTATATTTCTAATATATACCAGTTTCAGAGTCTCTTCTGACATCCGTTTTGGTTTTTTCTTTCTTTCCTGTCTTTAAGGACCTTTTGCTTCCTTCGTGTATGATGTGCCTGATGTCATCTACCAATTGGTCTGGTCTTTGGTCATTAGTGTTCAATGCATCAAATGTTTTCTTGAGATGGTCTCTAAATTCAGGTGGGATATACTCAAGGTCATATTTTGGCTCTCATGGACTTGTTTTAATTTTCTTCAGCTTCAGTTTGAACTTGCATATGAGCAATTGATGGTCTGTTCCACAGTCGGCCCCTAGCATTCTGACTGATGATATTGAGCTTCTCCATCGTCTCTTTCTACAGATGTAGTCAATTTGATTCCTGTGTATTCCTTCTGGCAACGTCCACAGGTAAAGTCACTGGTTATGTTGTTGAAACAAGCTATCAGCAATGAATAAGTTGTTAGTGTTACAAAATTCTGTCATGTGATCTCCAGTGTTGTTTCTATCACCAAGGCCATATTTTCCAAACTACTGATCCTTGTTCCTTGTTTCCAACTTTCACATTCCAATCACCAGTAATTATCAGTGCATCTTGATTCCATGTTGATCAGTTTCAGACTGCAGAAATTGATAAAAATCCTCGATATCTTCATCTTTGGCATTAGTGGTTGGTGCATAAATTTGAATAATAGTCGTATTAATTGGTCTTCCTTGTAGGCGTATGAATATTATCCTATACACTGACAGCTTTGTACTTCAGAATACATATGGAAATGTTCTTTTTGATGATGAATATGATGTCATTCCTCTTCAATTTGTCATTCCCAGTGAGATACATCATATGATTTTCTGATTCAAAATGGCCAATACCAGTCCATTATAGCTCCCTAATGCCTAGGATATCAATCTTCAAGCGTTTCATTTCATTTTTGACAACTTCTTATTCTCCTAGAGTCATACTTCGTACATTCCACATTCCAATTATTAATGGATGTTTGCAGCTGTTTCTTCTCATTTTGAGTCATGCTGCATCAGCAAATGTAGGTCCTGAAAGCTTGACTCCATCCACGTCATTAAGGTCGACTCTCCTTTGAGGAGGCAGATCATCCCCAGTCATACATTGAGTGCCTTCCAACCTGTGAGGCTCATCTTCTGGCATTATACCAGACGATGCTCTCCTGCTATTCATAAGATTTTCACTGGCCAGTTTTTTTTAGAAGTAGATCAAGAAGAATGTGTTGCTATAGATTAGTTTTAATTTTCTAGAATTTTGTACAGATGGAATCATAGGATATATGCTCTTTTTTGAGGGGCTTCTTTCACTCAGCGTAAATGAGATTCATCCACGTCGTTACAAGTATCAAAAATTCATTCCTTTTTGGAGAAATATTGTATGAGACCACTACTGTAAAAACTCATGAAAAGATTTACACACACAAAAAAACAATTTTTGATGGTTATGAGGGAGGGGAGGGGTGGGGATGGAAAAACACTAAATAGACAATAGATAAGTAGTAACTTTGGTGAAGGGTAAGACAGTACACAATACTGGGGAAGACAGCACATCTTGTACAAGGCAAAGTCATGGAAGCACCATAGACACATCCAAACTCCCTGAGGGACCAAATTGCTGAGCTGAGAACTGTGGGGACTATGGTCTCAGGGAACATCTACCTCAACTGGCATAACACAGTTTATAAAGAAAATGTTCTACATTCTACTTTGGTGAGTAGTATCTGGGGTCTTAAAAGCCTGTGAGTGGCCATCTAAGATACTCCACTGGTCTCACTTCTTCAGGAACAAGGGAGAATGAAGAAAACTAAAGATACAAGGGAAAGACTAGTCCAAAGGAATAATGGGCCGTATCTACCATGGCCTCCACCAGACAGAGTCCAGTACAACTAGATGGTGCCTGGCTACCACCACTGACTGACAGGGATCACAACAGAGGGTTCTGGACAGAGCTGGAGAAAAATGTAAAACAAAATTCTAACTCACAAAAAAGACCAGACTTACTGGCCTGACAGAGATTGGAGAAACCCTGAAAGTATGGCCCCCGGACACCCTTTTAGCTCAGTAATGAAGTCATTCCTGAGGTTCACCCTTCAGCCAAAGATTATGCAGGCCCATAAAACAAAACGAGACTAAAGGGGTATGATAGCCCTGGGACGAGAACTAGAAGGCAGGAGGGGACAGGAAAGCTGGTAATAGGGAACCCAAGGTCAAGAAGGGAGAGTGTTGACATGTTGTGGGGTTGTTAACCAATGTCATAAAACAATATGTGTACTGTTTAATGAGAAACTAGTTCTGTAAACCTTCATCTAAAGTACAATTTAAAAAAAATGTAAAAAAAAAAATTGATTCCTTTTTATTGCTGAGTAGTATTCCATAGTATGGACAATTTGTTTATCCCTTTCTCTGTTGATGGACATGCGGGTTGTTTCCAGTTTGGGACTAACACGAAGTTGTGATGAACATTCTCATACAAGTCTTTATATGGTCATATGCTTTTATTTCTTTTGGGTAAATACCTAGAAGTGGAGTGACTGGGTTATATGGTAGATTTATTTTTAAATTATTTAAAAATTTCAAAACTAGTTTCCAAAGTGGTTGTACCATTTGATGCTACCACTAGCAGTGAATGAAAGTTCCAGTTGCTCCACATCCTCACCAACAACCTTAATATGGTTACACTTTTTAGTTTTAGACGTTCTAAAAAATATGTAGTAATCTTTTCATACTTTCAATTGACTAGTGATGTTGAGCATCTTTTAATTTGCTTACTTACCACGTGTGTATCTTTTTTTCATGAAATATCATTAACTCATTTGCCCATTTTTAAACTGGGCTCTTTGTTTTTTTATGATTGAGTTTTGAGAGTTCTTTAAACATATATTCTGGATACAAGTCTTTCATAGGAAATGTGATTTGCAAATATTTTCTGCTATAAAATAAATTGTTTCATTTTCCTTTTAACAGTGTTTTCCAAAGAGCAGAAGTTCTTAATTTTGATGAGGTCCAATTTATAAGCTTTTTTTTTTTTTTTTAAATAGATTGTGCTTTGATGTGGTAGTAAAAAATCTTTGCCTAACCAAGGTTACAAAATTTTTCTCCTATATCTAAAATCTGAAACTGTAAAATTTGTAGACAAAAATAAATAGGAGAAAAGTTTTGTAACTTTGGTTAGGCAAAGATTTTTTTGCTGCCACACGAAAGCACAATCCATTTTGAGTTAAGTTTTGTACGAGGTATGAGAGATGGAGGAAGGTTCACTTTTTGCATGTGGATATTCAGTTGTTCTGGCATCACTGTTCAATTGTTCCATTACCATCTCCACTGAGTTCTCTTTGCACTTCCATCAAAATCAATTGATCGTATATGTATGAGTCTATTTCTGAACGCTTTACCTGTCCTGTGATCTATTTGTCTGTCTTTACACCAATATCACACTGTATTGATCACAGCAGCTTTATAATAAGCTTTTAAATCAGGAGAATTTAAACTAACCCAACTTTGTTCTTTTTCAAAGTTCTTTTGGTTATTCCAGAACCTTTGCATAAAACTTCTTGGTTTAAGTTTTGTCTTTTTTTAAAAAATTAGGTTAAACTATAAGGTTACCATGTTCACCTGTGTCAATAAAACATTTCTTGATGAGTGTTTCTTTGTCTAGCATTGATCTGTCCTCTTTCCTTTTTGGTCATTCACCTTTTAAAGAGATTTTTTTTTTTTCTTTGATGAGCTATTAGCTATAGTTCATGAAATGAAGAGCAGGGCTATGTTCCAGCCAGCTAGAATTTTCTTTAGGATACAGGATTTTGTGTGTGAGTCATTTTAACCTTCATGTTTTCCCAGCCAAAGGAAATAGCAGGGTGTGGAGGTTTTCATGATACAATGTGTCTCTCTTCTCCCCTTCTGCCACAGATACTGACTGCTTCTTGCAAATATGGCCGATCTGTGAGTGTCTTGATTTAACCTTGACTCCTCTTCTTCACATAACCAATCCAGATCTAAGGAAGCATGTGCCAATAACCTGTGTGTCCTGCACCTAAATATAAGACTGGTGTTTTGCACCTCAGGGTATGTTCTTTACCTTCCAGAAATGTACTTTCTGACATTTTCTGAAATTTTCAACTTCATGTCTTTTGCTTCTTTATTTCTTCTTTCATGCTTGATCTCCAGAATTTTTAGGAGCCTTTTTACCTATTGTGTTACTTGGGGATTTAGCGCTCTCCTTGTCCCACTGAAAAATGTATTTATATTTTTTGTTTCTTCTTTTTCTTGTTCTTTTTAATTATTTTTTTGACAGAAAAAAGAGAAAGCTGACTTCATACTGCTTCTTGAAATAGAAATTAATTTTATCTGGAGTTGTGAGGGGGGAGATTTATAACACAAAAGAGATACATATCTACTATATTTTTCTGGATAAAAAGTTGAATAGATAGCATAAGGTGTATATATCCCAAATTACTACAGAGAATAAAAATAAAAAACACAGCATAGCAAAAGATGGAAAAAGAAAGAAAGAAATGAAGGAAGGGAGGAAAGAAGAAGAAAGAGAATAGCAAGGAAGGACACAAACCAAAAAGTATTCCAAAAAAATCACAAATGGAACAAAATCTATCAGTTATGACCTTAAATGAAATAGCTTAACCCCGTATTCATAAAAAGTACCCATAAACTGAATAAAAAAAAAAAAGCGTAAATATAAGCTATTTATAAGAATGTTCGACAGGTTAAAATCAAAGCCTTGGTAAAGTTAGATAAGATAATGCAAACAAAGGACATATAGAGAGCAAATTTTTAAGATAAGACAAACTTCAACTGAAGGAAAAAAAAATAGAACAAAGAGGATAATTTTATTTTACAAAAGTATAATCCACAATGAAGATGAAATATTCATAAAGTTTTATGCAATGAATAACATGAAAATGTAGGAAGAGAAAATTTACAAAAAAGTTGTGTGAGAATTTTAGATGCCTCTTTATCTTTGATAGATTCTGCAGGTAAAAAATAAGATCATAAAGACTCATAATATGATTAATAATGTTAAAAATGCGTTACATATTTATATATCATACTCTCATATTTTAGATCTCATTGAATAAATTCATAGTTTGATCTCTATTAGACAATAATGAATCTCAATAAATTTCAAAAAGCTGAAATCAAATGGGCCATGTTCTCTTGCCACAAAGTAATAAAATCAGAAATTAATATTAAGGAGTTTGCCATTTAGATGTTTTAAAAATTATTTTAAATAACAAACTGGAAATTAAAAAATTGTAGACTACTTAGAAACTATGAGAAAATTATGTTTGAAGATTTATGGGACTTAGTCCCATAAAGTGTAGTGTTTAAGAGCAGGTTTGGAGTTAGAATAATTTAGTTTATATCCTGGTTCTACCGCTTCACAGCTTTGGAAGGTTTTTTGACTACTCTGTGTCCTTAACATAAAAATGAAGACAATAGTAGTTCTTACCTTGCAGGTCTGTTTTGAGGCATTCCTGCCCATTGTGAGAGTTTCATAAATGTTAGCCATTATTATTGCTAGACAAATTTAGTCTTAATTGCTTTTGTCAGAACAATAAAAGTAAATTAAGCATTCAACTCTTAAGTTTAGAAAAAGAATGGGAAAAACTAGTGAAAAGATAAGTGAGAAATTAATAAAGAAAAAAGCAGTTAATAAATTAGAAAACAAAAATGTGGCAGCATTGATAAACAAATCGAAAAGATGATTTAGGAATCACCAAAATTATACGAATCGTTGTTAAAATGACTCAAAAAAAGGGCAAAAACATGTTAAAAGTGTAAAAAGGATATAACCACAGAAATGGAATAAAATTTTCAAATTATAAGAAAATGCTATACAAAATACTGTGCCATAACTTGGAAAATATAAATGCTAAAAATTTCTAGAAATTTTTAAATCAGGAAAACTGGCCCAAGAAGGGGTAGAAATTTATGAAAAAATAAACGAAGAAGGTTTCAAATAGCTACTCCCAAAATGGTGTCCAGCCCATTTTATTGATGACTTCTATCAAACTTCAAAGAACAGATTCCTAACTCCTGTACCATTTAAGGTAGTTCATAGCACTGAAAAGAAAAAAATCTTCTAATTCACTATACAAGGCAAGCAAACCCTGTGAGAAGAGACAAATGTGGATGACCTTGGAAGCTCATTTCTTCCCTGATTTGTATGGCTTAGCAGAGAGCTAGCTCAGCAGATCTCAGTCAGCTGAAGGGAGGAACAGGCCAATAGCAGCCTGTGAGCTATGAAGAATTCACCTCCCACCTTTCTAACAAGCTCATTTTCCAGGTGAGGGAGCTGCCATGTTAGGTAGTATCCCTTCCTGTCCGTGTAAATGTTCAGCATTATGCTATAAGGCCCATCTCCACTGCAGTAGTAGCCATACAGCAAGCTTCTGGCCTAAATTGTGGGATGATGAAAATTCAGAAGATTTTATATGTTCTACTTCTTCTCTGCTTGTTAGTTTTTCCTCAGTGAAACCTATTTTACATCTACACCACATGGCATTAGTGCTCTATTTTCATTCCTTTTCATAACACTCTAATGACAAAATTTAACCATGTCAGTACTATATATATAGCTAAATAACACAAATTTAGATGCAAAAATCCTAAATAAAATACTAGCAAGTAAAACCCAGCAGCATATCAAATGGAGATTATTATCCTATGGACTAGAGACATTATTTCCCAGAAATTCAAATAGTATTCAATATTGGAAAAATCTATTAATATAATTCATAATATTAGTAGATCAGAGAAGAAAAACTATATAACTATCTCATTAAATGCTGAAAAGGCATCTGATAAAATCCATCATGCTTTCCCAATTAAAACTTGTAGGAGAATGGAAGTTTAGGGTCTTCAACAAAGGCTTCATCATGTGAGGAGCACAGCAGCTTTCAAGGGTGATTTGTGGATAATTGTGAATAGGGTGAGGTGATCGTTAAAAATAAGTAGGATAGACAAAGGTATAGAGATTAAAAAAAAAAAAAAACCAAACCCATTGCTAGTGAGTAGATTCTGACTCATGGTGACCCTATAGGACAGAGTAGAACTGCCCCATAGGGTTTCCAGGGAGTGCCTGGTGGATTCAAACTGCTAACCTTTTGGTTAGCAGCTGTAGCTCTTAACCACTACACCACCAGAGTTTCTGGTATAGAGATTAGAGTTTAATAATGGCTACCAAAAGAGCCCTGGTAGAGCAGTGGTTAAGTGCTTGGCTGCTAACTGAAATGCTGGTGGTTCGAACCTACCCATCTAGTGGCTTTGCAAGAGAAAGACTTGGCAATCTGCTTCTGTAAAGATTACAGCCTAGGGAACCCTATGGGGCATTTCTACTCTGTCACATGGGGTCGCTATGAAATTGACTCAATGGCACACAACAGCAGTGGCCACCAGGGGTGAGGGGGATGGGAAAAAAGGGGAATCATTGTTTAGGTATCACTGAATTTTTCTTAGGAGCCCTGGTGGTGCAGTGGTTAAAGTGCTCGGCTGCTAACTGAAAGGTTAGCAGTTCCAATCCACCAGCCACTCTGTGGGAGAAAGATGTGGCAGTCTGCTTCTGTAAAGATTTACAGCCTTTGAAACCCTATGGGGCAGTTCAGCTCTGTCCTATAGGGTCACTATGAGTTGGAAATGACTCAGTGGCAATGAGTTTGAGTTTTTGTTTAAGGGAATGGAAAATTTGGCAGTAGATACTGGTGACTGGCACAACACGATGTAATTGGTTTTATTTAACTGTACATGTGAAAAATGTTAAATTGGTAAATGTTGTATTTTTTATATTTTTACAACTGAAAAATTAAAAAAGTAAAAAAAATAGGAGACATTAACAGCCCTGCAACATAGTTGAGATAGAAACATGTGGTCAGATGCTGGTAGTACCTTCATATGTCATAAGTAGATTTTTAATAGCAGAGTCTCCCAGTTACAAGGTACGAAAAAATGAGACCAAACCCATTACCATCAAGTTGATTCCAACTCATACCAACCTTATAGGACAGAGTAGAATTGCCCCATAGGGTTTCCAAGGAGCAGCTGGTGGATTCGAACTGCCGACCTTTTGGTTAGCAGCTGAGCTTAATCACTGCCCCACCAGGGCTCCAGTTACAAGGTATTTACTGGGAAATTTAGATCAATTCTGTTGACTTATTTTATAGTCCTTCTCCTGAACGCGACTGCTTTCTCCTCCGCTGTGAAACTTTGGGAGTTCCCTAGTTACAGTGGAGGAAGAAGTTACTCTTTGGCGGGTTAGTAGAATGTGATTTAGGCCTTTGATGTTAGACCTACATGACTTTGAATCCCAGTTGTCTCACTTCTGTTTCTGTGAACTTGGATATTCTCACCTCATCTATAAACAAGGACTAAAGGAGATCATTAATTATTACTGGATTTTCAGAGAGCAGACACTCCACAGCTAGTATTCCAAAACTGGGCTTCTTGTACCAAGGCTCAGTTTCTGTCTCTGCCTAACCATAAACATAATGTTTAAAAGGATATTAGTGAAAAGACTTCCAGGATGGATGAGTGAGGAGTTCTGTGGCTCATCTCCCAGCAAAAGACAAGAGCTGGGAAAAACAATAAAAAACAATCATTAAGGTCTCTGAAAATTGTGCCAAGGGCATACAGCAAATGAAGAACCATTTATTCAAGAAAATCCACTAAAATGTGATAAGAAGAGTAAAAGTCTGTACCATTTGAGCCGTAATCCACTCTCCCTTCATCCAAGCTGAGCTAGACAGAAGCTTCACTCCAGTGGAGCTCTCTCTACCCTCAGCTCCCAATTAAGTGTTACCATATCTCACAGGAAGGGGAAGGCTGCCACCGTTTACCATCCTACCTAACTCCAAGTTGAAAAGGCTAAATTCTGGTGAATGTGGCAGAAAGGCCAAGGGTTCCCTTCCTCCACTCAGCTCCCACCTATAGTATGGAGGCTTTACCCAAGGTGCAGAAAATTGACAGTACTGGAGTCCCAATTGCTCTTGACCCATCTTGCTTGTAAGGCAGAGGTTCCACACCTGGAGAGGCAAGCATGCAAGACCAGATGTTACATGCCCACGTCCCCAGCTCCTAGAATAGTGGCTCAGGGATTTTTGTCCTGAGGGAAAGGCAACCCATATATGAGACAAATAGAAAACAAAGATAAATCCAACAACATCAATAATAATTTTAAATATGAATGGATTAAATAATCCAAAAGGCAGAGATTGTCAGACTGGATAAGAAAACCAGATGCAACTCTATGCTGTCTACAGGAGAAACATTTTAGATTCAAAGATACAATTAGATTGAAAGTAAAACGATGGACAAAGAAATATCATGTAAATAGCAATCACAAGAAAGCTAGACTGGACATACTAAATTCAGACATAATAGACTTTAAAGGAAAAAAAAATGTTACTAGAGATAAAGAAGGGCATTTTATAATGTTAAAAGGGTCAATTCATCAGGAATTATAAATTATACAATTATAAATATATATGTACCAATAACAGAGCCCCTGTGATGGTTAGTGTTGTGTGTCAACTTGCCTAGGCTATGATTCTCAGTGGTTTGGCAAACATTGGACTGATTGATCTTCCATGATGTAATACAGTGTAATCGCTCTCATGATGTCATATGATGAGATCAGCCAATCAGTTGATAGGAGAGTTTCTTTGAGGTGTGGCCTGCCTCCAGTGTATACAGTAAAACCCACAAAAGCAGGAACCTGTATAAGGCGGAAACCTGTCAGAGAAGGAAAACTCAAATATTTTCCACTAGTAGAGAACGATAAAAAAGTGGTAAGATTGCACCCTGTCAAAGACGGAAAACTTGTGAGACCCAGAAAAACAAGGCAGTCCTGTCGAGTACCGGCTCTCACAGGTTTCACTGTAAATGGATATTCCGGCAAGGCTGTCTCTCTCTTGATCCTGCATTCTTCTCATCACCTGACCTCCAGTTCTTGGTATGTAAGCCTGCAAAAGTCCTCAGCCTGCTGCCTGACCTGCAGATTTTAGATTCATCAGCCCCTGCAATGATGTGAACCAGCAGAGGTCTTCAGCCTGCCACCTGACCCACAAGTTTGTGACTTGCCAACCCCTACAACTGTGTGAGCCATTTTGTTGAAGTAAATCTCTCTATATATATTTATATATACACTTTACTGGTTTTGCTCCTCTAGAGAACCCAGACTAAGACAGCCTCCAAATACATGAAGCAAAAACTGACAGAAATGAAGGGAGAAATAGACAATTCAAGAACAGCAGTTGGAGACTTCAATATCCCACATTAAATAATGAGTAGAACATCTAAGCAGAATATTAACAAGGAGTAGAAGACTTGAACAATACTATAAATCAAATAGACCTGTTACAGATTGAATCATGTCCCCCAAAAATGTATGTCAACTTGACTAGGCCATGATTCCCAGTATTGTGTGATTGCCCACCATTTTGTCATCTGATGTGTGTTATAAATCCTGCCTCTATGATGTCAGTGAGGCAGGATTAGAGTCAGTTATGTTAATGGGACAGGACTCAATCTACAAGCTTAGACTGTATCTTGAGTCAGTCTCTTTTGAGATATAAAATAGAGAAGTGAGCAGAAAGACAGGGGGACCTCATACCACAAAGAAGGCAGTGTCGGGAGCAGAGTATGTCGTTTGGACCTAGGGTTCCTGCACTGAGAAGCTCCTAGACCAGGGGAAAACTGATAACAAGGACCTTCCCCCAGAACCAACAGAGAGAGAAAACCTTCTAGAGCTGTCACCCTGAATTTGGATTTCCAGCCTCCTAAATTGTGAGAGATTAAATTTTTCTTTGTTAAAGCCATCGACTTGTGGTATTTCTGTTATAGCAGCACTAGATAGCTAAGACAAGACCTAACAGACACCTATTGAATAGAAAGCTCTACCCAACAATAGCAGAATACATATCCTTCTCAAGCACACATGAAACATTCTCCAGGATAGACCATATGCTAGGCCATAAATAAAGCCTCAACAAATTTTAAAATATTGAATTATACAAATACGTTCTCTGATCACAATGGAGTGAAATTTAAAAGTTAATTAACAGAAAATTTGATATTCATAAATATGTAAAAATTAAACAACACACTACTATAATAGTCAATGGGTCAAAAAAGAAAAAGTAGAAAATACTTTGAGATGAATGAAAGTGAAAATATATCAAAACTTACAGGATCAGCTAAAACAGTGCAAAGAGGGAAATCTGTAGCTGTAAATATCTACATTAAAAAAAAGAAGAAAGATTTCAAATCAACAACCTAACCCTACACCTTATGACCCTGGAAAAAGATGAGCAAATTAAACCCAAAGCAAGCAGAAGAGAGTAAGTAATAAAGAATAGAAGTTAATAAATTAGATAACAGAAAAATAATAAAGAAAATGAATAAAACCAAAAGTTAGTTCTTCAAAAAATCAAGAAAATTGATAAACCTTAGCTAAACTGACCAAAGGGAGAGGTAGGGACTCAAATTACTAAAATCAAGTATAAAAGAGGAGACATTACTCCAACCTTACAGAAATAAAAAGGATTACAGGAGAATAGTATGAACAACAGTGTGCTAACAAATTATACAGTAAACCTGTGAAAGCTGGAACCTATGTAAGGTGGAAACCTGTCAGAGAAGGAAAACTAAAATATTTTCCATTAAAATGAAGGAGAGAAAAGTGGTAAGACTGCACCCTGTCAAAAATGAAAACTTGCGAGACCTGGAAAAACAAGGCAGTCCCACTGAGTTCCAGCTGTCTTGGGTTTCACTGTATAACATAGATGAAATGAATATATTCCTGGACTGAAACTGACTCAAGAACAAATAGAAAATCTGAATAGATCTATAACAAGTAAGGAGACTTAATTAGAAATTTAAAAAAAAGAAAAACTTCCCCCTAATAAAAGCCCAGGCGCTTAGGGTTTCACCACTGAATTCTACAAACATTTGAAGAAGAATTAACATCAGTTCTTTACAAACTCTTCCAGGAAGGAGAAGAGGAAGGAACACTTCCTAATTCTTTCTATGGTGCCAGTATTATCCTGATACCAGAACCAGATAAAGACGTCACAAGAAAACTACAGACCAATATCTTTTATGAATATTGATGCAAAAATCATAAAACAAAAATTACTAGCAAATCAAATCTGCTGACATATAAAAAGGATTATATACCATGACCAAGTGAGATTTATACCCAGGAATGCAAGGTTGATTTAGCATCTGAAAATCAATTAATGTAATATACCAGATCAATAAAATAAGGAAAAACAAAACCACGATCGTATCAATTGTTTCAGATAAAGCATTTGACAAATTCAACTCCCCTTCATGTTAAAAACACTCAGCAAACTAGGAATAGAAGAGAACTTCCTTGACCTGATAAAGGGCATCTGCAAAAACTCCCAATTAACATTATGTTTAATGGTGAAATACTGAATGGTTTCCTCTTAAAGTTAGGAACAAGACAAGGATGTCTACTCTTGCCACTATTCAACATTGTATTGGAGGTTCTAACCAAGGTAATTAGGCAAGAAAATGAACTAAAAGGCATTCAGATTGGAAAGGAGGAAGTAAAACTGTCTCAATTTTCAAATGACATGATTTATTATATACAAAATCCTGTACTATTATATATCCAAAAAACTATTAGAACTAATAAACAAGTTCAGCAAGGCTGCAGGATTTGAGAGCAATAAGCAGAAATCTGTTTTATTTCTGCGTAGTAACAATGAATAATCTGAACACAAAATTTAAAAATCCAATTTAAAATAACATCAAAAATAATAAAATACAAATAAGTTTAACAAAAGAAGTATAAGACTTGTATACTGAAAGTTACAAAACATTGTTGAAACAAATGAAAGAAGACCTAAATAAATGAAAGGACATCCTGGGTTCATACATTAGAAAACTCAATATGGTTAAGATGCAAATACTTCCCAAACTGACCTACAGATTCAGCACAAACCCTATTAAATTCTTAGCTAGCATTTTTGCAGAAATTGAAAAGCTAACCTTAAAATTCATATGGAAATGCAAGAAACCCAAAATAGCTAAAACAATCTTCAAAAAGAACAGCAAATCCTATAATAGCATAGGATTTTCTATATAAATACACTACCTGATTTCAAGACTTACTACACAGCTGCAGTAATCAAGACCAGGTGGTACAGACATAAGAATAGACATATAGGTCAAAGGAATAGAAATGAAAAGTCCAGCAATAAACTCTTACACTTATGACCAATAGATTTCCAATAAAGGTACCAAGATCATTAAATGGGGAAATATAGTCTTTTCAACAAATAATGCTTGGATAACTGGACATCCATATGCCAAAAAAAAAAAAGGAAGTTCTACCGCTTCCTTACATAAATACACACACACACAAAAAGTCATACTACAAATTGAGCATAGATCTAAGTGTAAGAGTTAAAACTATAAAAAATTTAGTAAAAACATATGAGTATATCTTCATGACCTTGGGTTTGGCAAAGCCTTCTTAAATATGACACCAAAAGCACTGATGACAAAAGAAAAAATATATAAACTAGATTTCATTCTTCAAATGACACTGTAAAGAAAATGAAAAGACAGCACACAGAATAGGAGAAAATATTTACAAATCATATACGGATAAGGGATTTGTGTCTAGAGTAAATAAAGTATTCTTACAATGCAGTAATAAAAAGACAAATAACCAAATTTTAAAAGTGGGCAAATGATCTGAATAGACATTTCTCCAAAGAAGATATACAAATGGCCAATGAGCACATAAAAATATACTCAACATTATTAGCTATTAGAGAAATGCAAATCAAAACCACAATGAGATAACACTTCACACACACACTGGTGTGCTGCCAAGCCAATTTTGACTCATAGCGACTCTATAGGACAGAGTAGAGCTACCCCATAGGGTTTTCTAGGCTGTGATCTTTACAGGAGCAGTAGGCCAAATCTTTTTTCCAACAGAGCAGCTGATGGGTTTGAACCACCCACCTTTTGGTTAGGAGCTGATTGCTTAACCACGGTGACACCAAGGTTCACACACTGTTGTTGTTAGGTGCTGTCAAGTGGGTTCCAACTCATAGTGACTGCATGTACAACAGAACGAAACACTGCCCAGTCCTGTGCCATCCTCACGATGCTTGAGCCCATTGTTGTAGCCACCGTGTCAATCCATCTCCTTCAGGGTCTTCCTCTTTTTTGATGACCCTCTACTTTACCAAGTATGATGTCCTTCTCCAGGGACTAGTCCCTCCTAATAACGCATCCAAAGTATGTGAGACAAAGTCTTGCCATCCTTGCTTCTAAGGAGCATTCTGCCTGTACTTCTTCCAAGACAGATGTGTTTGTTCTTTTGGCAGTCCATGGTGTATTCAAATATTCTTCTCCAACCCCGTTATTCAAAGGCATCAATTCTTCATTGGTCTTCCGTATTCACTGCCCAGCTTTCACATGTATATGAGGCAATTAAAAACACCATGGCTTGGGTCAAGCACACCTTAGTCCTTAAAGTGACATCTTTGCATTTTAACACTGTAAAGAGGTCTTTTTCAGCAGATTTGCCCAATGCAATGCGTCATTTGATTTCTTGACTGCTGCTTCTATGGATGTTGATTGTGGATCCAAGTAAAATGAAGTCCTTGACAACTTTAATCTTTTCTCCATTTATCATAATGTTGCTTATTGGTCCAGTTGTAAGGATTTTTGTTTTCTTTATATTGAGGTATAATCCATACTGAAGGGTGTGGTCTTTGACCTTCATCAGTAAGTGCTTCAAGTCCTCTTCACTTTTGGCATCAAGGTTGTGTTGTCTTCATATCACAGGTTGTTAATGAGTCTTCCTGCAATCCTAATGCCACATTCTTCTTCATATAGTCCAGCTTCTCGGATTATTTGCTCAGCATACAGATTGAATAAGTATGTTGAAAGGATACAATCCTGACACACACCTTTCCTGACTTTAAACCACGCAGTACCTCCTTGGTCTGTTCGAACAACTGCCTCTTGATCTATGTACAGGTTCCTCATGAGCACGATTAAGTGTTCTGGAATTCCCATTCTTCTCAATATTATTTATAATTTGTTACAATCCACACAGTTGAATGCCTTTGCATGGTCAATAAAAGACAGGTAAACATCTTTCTGGTATCCTCTGCTTTTAGCCAGGATCCATCTGACATCAGCACACTAGGATAGCTGTAATCAAAGCAACAAATAATAACAAGTGTTGGTGAGGATGTAGAGAAATTGTAATCCTCATACATTGCTGGTAGGAATGTTAAATGGTGCACCTTCTTTAAAAAATGTTAAACACTGAGTTGCCATATGACCCAGAAATTCTACACCTAGGTATATAATCAAGAGAAATAAAAACACATATCCCCATAAAACTTGTAAATGAGTTTCATAGCAGCATTATTCATAATAGTCAAAAGGTAGAAACAAGTCAAATGTCAGTCAACTGATGAATGGATTTTAAAAAATGTGGTATAGTTATACAATGGTGTATTATTTGGCAATGGAATGGTAATGGAATATACAATGATATAGTATTTGGCAATAAAAAGGAATGAAGTACTGATGCATGCTATAACATGAATGGATTTTGAAGACATTGTGTTAAATGAAAGAAGCCAGTCTAAGAAAGGCCACATATTGTATGATTTCATTTATATGAATATCAAAAATAGGCAAATCTATAGAAACAAAGTAGATTTGTGGTTGCCTAGGGCTGGGGCAGGTGGTGGGGGAAATAGGGAGTGTCTGCTAATGGGTATGAGTTTCATTTTGGGATGATGAAAATGCTTATGGTAGTTGCACAACTCTGTGAATGTGCTAAAAACCACTGAATTATACAAAACAATAAAAGACAATTTTAAATAAAAACATACACACACCATTTGACAAGTGAGTTTTTAAGGACTGACTTGTTGCATAGTAATGACCATAATTAAGAGAGCTTTCTGGAACTGTTAAACTTTAAATTTCACAGTTTAAAAAACTTGATATGAATATAGACTGATACAGAAGAACAGAAGACATTCCATATGGAGAATAGAAATACATGTACAAAATTCAGTACCTCCAGTCTCTCCTTTTACTAATTCATCCTCCACACTGCCACCAGAAAGATCTTTCTAAAGGCAAAACTCTGACTCGTTCACTTTCTGCTTAAAGCCCTCTAGAGTTAGTCCAGAGCCCTCGCAAACTTGTCTCAAACCATTCCTTGTATCCCATGCTCCAACCATACCAAACAGTTTATGCATCCCTAAACATGTCATATTCTTTTTTTCTGCCTTCTCTGCATTCAACACTGTGCTCAGAGGGACATATTTTCCTTGCCTTCCTGGTAAACTCAGATTCGTCCTTTAATCCTCATCTTAACATCACCTTCTTGAAATCTTTTGACCTTGGACAATGTGCACCGTTCCATCCTCTGCTACCCATGTGAGTTAGGAGGTACACACCTCTGTTACTGAACTTACTCATAATTATTTGTTTACATAGTTGGCTTCCATGTCAGACTCTTTAATTCTTTCATCACTGTACTCATAGTACAGGGAAAGCAGCTATTGAAGGACTACATGGATGGGTAAATAGATGCGTGGGCGGGTGGGTGTGTGAGTGAATGGATAAATTACAAACTAATTATGAAATTTCAGTTGCCTAATTTAATTTTAATTCAATTTGAAATACCTAAATAATCATAGCTAATATCTTCCTAGCTGAAAGGTTTTTAGGATAACTTTTGAACTTTTCAAAAGAAAAGTTTAGAAATTAAATCCTAGCACTTGCAATGGAAATTAATATTTCTCTTCCTCTTTTTCCTTTAAAAAAAAGTCACTCTCTGTAAAAGCAAAGAGTAAAAAAAATAAATAAGACACTTTTTATCATGGAGATTAAAGATTGGAATTTTCACAGTATCAAACAATGGAATTCAGCTAAGTGTTATAAGAAGTTTTGAAATTCAAACAAAGCTCATCAAAGGTCATATAAAGGAAGAATATATAAATAGTAATTTGGGGATTGTGACTGAAAAATGTTTTTATAGAGTTGTGTAATATATGTCTAAATACATGCGGTGGTAGGCCAATGTGACAAATGGATTTTATCATAAGGAATTTATTATAACAGTTTTTGGGTCTTTGGACAGAATGAAAAATTGTGCTTATTAGATTGCACATTGTGTCTAATATGAAAAGTACAACCCACCCAGCACCCACTGCTGTCTAGTAGATTCTGACTCATAGTGACCCAATAGGACAGAGTAGAATTGCCCCATAGAATTTCCAAGGCTGTAAATCTTTCCGGAAGCAGACTGCCACATCTTTCTCCCGTGGAAAAGCTGGGGGGTTCAAACCTTTGGCCACTTGGTTAGCAGCCGAGTGCTTTAACCACTGTGTCACCAGGGATCCTTGAAAAGTAAAAAGTGCCTTGTTATTTGAGCATAAAATATTGTTTACTGTAATTCTCCATTGCTTTTCTGTACTTGATTTTCTATTAGAATTCCTGTTCTAAATTCTGTGTATATAATCTCGTTATAAATTGATTTTAGGTTAAGAAACAAAAGACACCTAATACACAAGGTTCCATTTTATGATAAAATCTTTATTAAGAAAATATTTTCAGGCTCAAGAAAACTGCAGCAATATACTGCGAATAGAAATATTTCAAAATTTGTGTTTCCAATGTTTGCTTTTTTGTATTCCTAAAAGTTTATGGTTTTAAAAAAAAGGTGACAAGACGTTGGATTTTTTATGATTAAGAATTAGGGAAGTACTCTACTTTGTCTCTTGAGGGCCTTTTTAGAGCCCAGTGCAGTTGTCCCATGGTGTTTTCAATTGCCTCATACACATGCAAAAGATGGACAATGAATAAGGAAGACCAAACAAGAATTAACACCTTTGAGTTATGGTGTTGGTGAAGAATATTGCCTATACCATGGACTGCCAAAAGAACAAACAAATCTGTCTCGGAAGAAGTACAGCCAGAGTCCTCCTTAGAAGCAAGGATGATGAGACTACGTCTCATATACTTTGGACATATTATCAGGAGGGATCAGTCCCTGGAGAAGGACATCCTGCTTGGTAAAGTAGAGGGACATCGAAAAAGAGGAAGACCCCCAACGAGATGGATTGACACAGTGGCTACAACAATGGGCTCAAGCATAACAACCATTGTGAGGATGGTGCAAGACCCGGCAGTGTTTTGTTCTGTTGTACATAGGGTTGCTATGAGTCAGAACTGACTCGACAGCACCTAACGACAACAAGTGCAGTTGTTACTGAGTTAAAGGCCATCTCAGACATCTGTCTTTTTCAGAACCCAAGTTTGTGTATTGCGAACTTCAGCTTGGTCAGCTCCCAAGTAGGATCATACCAGGTTTAGAGAAATTTCCACATTGTCCTCAGATTACAGAGTTTGGGTTATGTTAGGCTATTGTTACATGAATTCATAAATTACTTGGTGCAGAAATAATTTCTTTATCTTATACTTTTCACAGTCCTTGATTTTATTTTTAACAGATCTTGTCTCTTTCCACCTTGTTTTATGGTTACTTATAGCCAACACTCATTTCCCCCTGTTGTTATTGTTAGCTACTGGTGAATTGGCCCCAACTCATGGCGTCCCCACGCACAGTAGGATCAGACCATTGTGATCTGTAGGGTTTTATTTGGCTGATTTTTCAGAAGTAGAACACCAGGCCTTTCTTCCTAGCCTGTCTTAGCCTGGAAGCTCTGCTGAAATCTGTCCAGCATCACAGCAATGCCTAAACCTCCATTGATGAACCTTGGTCTCCCACATGGAAGGCAAGAATTCTACTATTGAACCACCACTGCCTTCTTTATTTTCCCTTACTGAATTGTATGGAAGAGATTGGGTTTACTCATCTTTTTATAACCCATAGCACTTTTTACAGTGACTTAGCTTATAAAACCCAAGAACCCAATCCATTGCCATCAAGTCAATTCCTACTCATGGTGACCTCATGTGTTATAGAGTAGAATGGCTCCATAGAGTTTTCTTGGCAGTAATCTTTATGGAAGCAGATTGCCAGGCCTTTTCTTCCACAGCACTGCTTGGTGCTCATAAGTGAGTGATACAGGCTCCTAAGGGATGTACAAGATGACATTTAAGGTGTAGAAAGAAAATATTAGAGTTCCCATTTATATATTTTTGTCTAAAAATACAAAAGAAATTATATTTTATTAATGTTTAATACATAGATTGCCAAAAAGTGGTACTCAGTATAACCTGGAAAAGAGTAGGTGAAATTCTTGCTGGTGCCCTATTTTGCTTGTTTGCTTCAACTTATCTGAGTTGACTAATCCTGGCCTTTTGTATAAATGGGTCAGAGATGGCTCTTATGTTCTTTACTTCTCCACAGCAGGCTAGGACATTTAGCCCAAAGCCCACCAGTGCTAATCACAAATTCTTACACATTCAGTTGCTCCAAACATAGTCCAGATAAACATGTTTTTAGTCATTTGTTGTTGTTGGTGTTGTTGTTTTTAGGTGCCACTGAGTCAGTTCCAACTCATAGCAACCCTATGTAGAACAGAATGAAGCACTGCCCGGTCCTGCACCATCCTCACAATCGTTGTTATGCTTAAGCTCATTGTTGCAGCCACTGTATCAATCCATCTCCTTCAGGGTCTTCCTCTTTTTTGATGTCCCTCTACTTTACCAAGCATGATGTCCTTCTCCAGGGACTGATCCCTCCTGATAACATGTCCAAAGTATGTGAGATATAAACTCGCCATCGTTGCCTCTAAGGAGCTTGTACTTCATTCAAGACAGATTTATTCATTCTTCTGGCAGTCCGTGGTATATTCAGTATTCTTCACCAACACCACAATTCAAGGGCATCATTTCTTCTTCAGTCTTCCTTATTCATTGTCCAGCTTTCTCATGCATGTGAGGTGATTGAAAACACCATGGTTTGGGTGAGGCACACCTTAGTCTTCAAGGTGACATCTTTACTTTTTAACACTTTAAAGAAGTCTTTTACAGCAGATTTGTCCAATGCAGTGTGTCTTTTGATTTGTTCGCTGTTGCTTCCATGGGTGTTGATTGTGAATCCCAGTAAAATGAAATCCTTGACAACTTCAATCTTTTCTCCATTTATCATGATGTTGCTTATTGGTCCAGTTGTAAGGATTTTTGTTTTTTTTATGTTGAGGTTATCTATGGTTAATAGATGTTGGGTATAATTTCCAGGGGTATCTTAGTTATCTAGTGCTGCTATAACAGAAATGCCACAAGTGGATGGCTTTAACGAAGAGAAATTTATTCTCTCACAGTTTAGGAGGCTAGAAGTCTGAATTCAGGGTGCCAGCTCCAGGGGAGGGCTTTGTCTCTCTGTCAGCTCTAGGGGAAGGTCGTTGCCATCAGTCTTCCCCTGGAGTAGCAGCTTCTCAGGTGCAGGGACCCCAGGTCCAAAGGACACGCTCTGCTCCCAACACTGCTTTCTTGGTGGTATGAGGTCCCTCTGTCTCTCTACTCGCTTCTCTCTTTTATATCTCAAAAGATATTGGCTTAAATTGTAGTTTAATCTTGTATATTAAGTCTACATAACTGCCACTAATCCCATCTCGTTAACATCATAGAAACAGAATTTACAGAACATAAGAAAACACATCAGATGACAAAATGGTGGACAATCACACAGTACTGGGACTCATGACCTAGCCAAGTTGACAGATATTTTGGGGGGTCACAATTCAATCCAGGACAAAGGGTATTAAAGTTTAGCCATTTAGACCCTACCAACTTTTCATACCCCTGGAAATTATACCCAACATCTGCTAACTATAGATGAGACAGACCCTGGAGCGATAAAAGACCCCAAACCACTGCTGCCCCTCAGAGTTCTCTGACCCAGTCCCAGTCCCAGACTCCCCACTTTGCTGCTGAACAGTATCACCTAGATACTGTTTCCCCTATGCTCCCCCACCCCATCTCAAGCTCTGTTACCCTTCTAAGTGGTGACTTCACTCTACTATTTCTAGAAGGTCTTTTGTTGGAAGGAACTTGCTCTTTCCAGCAACCCTGGCCATGCACTGCCCCATAAAGCTTATTGTGAGTTACTGCATCTTGTTGTCCTGTCTCTTCCTTAGAGAAGCCCTGGCGCAGTGGTTAAAGTGCTCAGGGTGAGGCCAAGATGCTGGAGTAGTCAGACACTATCTGTGATCCCTCTTACAACAAAAACCCCAAAGAGCAAGTGAATCGATTATATCTGACAGTCTAGGGACCCTGAACATCAAAGGCAAAGTTAAAAAATTGGACTAAGTGGCAGGGGGAGGGAGAGACAGTTGGAAGCAGTGAGGAGTTGCCAGACCTGACCCAGTGGGAGCCAGCTCGCGTGCGTGGTGAGGGAAGCAGCAGCACAAGGGAGGCGTTTTCCAAATCAGAAGAGACCCAGCAGCAAAGAGTCTACTCAGGCATCCAGAACCAGTGAAAAGCAGCACTCAATTGGCAAAAGATAAGTACTTGCATCTGGCCTACCACGCGGATCAAATAACACCACCTTTGGGAAAAACCTCTCTCCCATTTACCTCCCCACTCTGCACAGGGTCCCTGGCCAGCTTCAGAAATTGCCATGTCCCCTGGCAGGAAGTAGGACCCGTCACGCATCCTGAGCCATTCTCCGAGCCTTGGAGAGGGAACAAATTAACAAACAGAGAAAATAAGCTGCCAGCTCCCCTAAACCAGGAACTCAGGGTAGTCACAGCTCCTTTGCCTAGGCACAGGCATAAAGAGTCCAGAGACATTGAATGCCTTTCACCCCTGCATAGACTTCGTGGGCCCATTTCAACAGCGTAGGCCCTCATTACCACAGTACAACAGGATATATACCTAAAGTCTAACATCAACTGTTTCAAGTGTGGGGTGGCAGGTTCATGACATTTGGCACTGCTCTGCCATTGGGCAGGTTCCTTGCCTGCCCACTTCGGGGGCCTAAGGACTGGTGGCTCCACCCATGCCACCTAGCTACCCACAACAGGGGTCCAAGAATAAGTGGTGCCTCCTAGTCCTTACAGCCAACAGCATTGGGTGCTCATAGTGTGGCTGCAAAAGCCATCCATTTACATGCTGTAGGGAATAGGTGCGTGCTTTCCTCCTGGACACTCGGGCAGCTGTCAGCCCCTGCTTTGCTCAGCACGTGACCCCCGATGCAGTCAGATGCCTTTGCCTACACCAATTACCCATGCCTATCTGGGACTGTAGGTGAGAGCCTGCACCACACACTTGGTGGCTGACTACCTGGACACCTAAACTGTATCCTGAAATGAGGAGTGGGTGGACTCCTGCGCTCACATACTTAGTGGCAGCTCTGGCCACCTGGTGGCAGGACATTGGAGCTTCACAGGCACTGGTGATTGGGCTAGCTCACATGAGCAGCCTATTTGGGCATATCAAAACAAGAAGCTAGGACACAGTAAGCAAACATAAAATAAATAAATATAATAACATAATAACTCATTGAGACAACAGTCAATATCAAATCACATAAAGAGGCAGACGATGGCTTGAGCAAGATCTCAAAATAAAGAATCAAGAAATTTTCCAGAGGAAGGGAATTTCTTGGAATTACCAGAGACAGAATTCAAAAGGTTGATATACAGAACTCTTCAAGATATCAGGAAGGAGATAAGGAAAAACACAGACCAAGCCAAGGAACACACAGACAAAGCAACAGAGGAGCTTAAGAAGATTAGAGAAGAGCATAATGACAAATTTAACAGGCTGTAAGAATCCATAGAGAGACAGGAATCAGAAATCCAGAAGATTAACAATAAGTTTCAGAATTAGACAACTCAATAGAAAGTCATAGGAGCAGAAGTCAGGCAATGGAAGTCAGAATTAGTGAGATAGACGATAAAGCACTTGATACCAACTTATTTGAGAAAAATCAGATTAAAGGATTTAAAAAACTGAAGAAACCCTAAGAATTATGTGGGACTCTATCAGAGGAATAACCTACGAGTGATTGGAGTA
>NW_004444090.1:2643735-2645387 GCF_000243295.1 Trichechus manatus latirostris
ATCCACATAAGGTAGATCCCAAAAGAAAGTCACCAAGACATATTATAATCAAACTTGCCAAAACCAAAGATAAAGAGAGAATTTTAAGAGCAGCTAGGGATAAACGAAAAGTCATCTACGAAGGAGAATCAATAAGACTAAGCTTGGACTACTCAGCAGAAACCATGCAGGCAAGAAGGCAATGGGGTGACATATATAAAGCCTTGAACGAAAAAAATTGCCAGCCAAGAATTATATATCCAGCAAAACTGACTCTCAAATATGATGGCGAAATTAGGGTATTTCCAGATAAACAGAAGTTCAGGGAATTTGCAAAAACCAAACCAGAATTACAAGAAATACTAATGGGAGTCCTCTGGTTAGAAACTCAATAACATCAGATAATAATTCAAGACTAGAACACAGGACAGAGCAACCAGATATCAACCCAAATAAGGAAGTCACAAAAATAAATCAAAGTTAAAACACTGGAAATAGGGAAACAGAGATGTCAATATGTTAAAAGATGACAACATTAAAACAAAAAAGAGGGACTAAAAAATATAGATGTAGATTTTTCATATGGAGAGGAAGTCAAGGTGATATAAAGAAACAAAAGACTGATTAAAACTTAGAAAAATAGGGGTAAACATTAAGGTAACCACAAAGAAAACTAACAATCCTACACATCAGAATAAAAAACAAGAAAAATATAAACACTCAGCAAATATGAAATCAACAACAATGAAAAAGATGAAAATGCATAAAGCAAAATGACTCAGCACAGAAAATTAAGTGAAACAAAGAAACTGTGAACAACGCACAAAAAAAAGACATCAAAATGACGGCACTAAACTTATACCTATCAATAATTACACAGAATGTAAGTGGACTAAATGCACTAATAAAGAGACAGAGAGTGGCAGAATGGATAAAAAAACCCATCCATCTATATGCTGCCTACCAGAGACACACTTTAGACTTAAAGACACAAACAAACTAAAACTCAAAGGATAGAAAAAAATGTATCAAGCAAACAACACTCAAAAAGAGCAGGAGTGGCAATATTAATCTCTGACAAAACAGACTTTAAAAGTAAAATCCACCACAAAGGCTAATGACACTATATAATGATTAAAGGGTCAATACACCAGGAGGACATAACTATAATAAATATTTATGCACCCAATGACAGGACTCCAAAATACATAAACTCTAACAGCATTGAAAAGAGAGAGAGACCGTTCCACAATAATAGTAGGAGACTTCATACCACTTTCAGTGAAGGACAGAACATCCAGAAAGAAGCTCAGTAAAAACACGGAAGATCTAAATGCTACAATCAACCAACTGGATCTCATGGACATATACCAAACACTGCACCTAACAGCAGCCAAGTATACTTTTTTTCCAGTGCACTTGGAACATTCTCCAGAATAGACCACATATTAGAGAAAGCCTTAACGAAAATCTAAAGCATCACAATATTACAAAGCATCTTTTCTGACCAAAAAGCCATAAAAGTAAAAATCAATAACATAAAAAACAAGGAAAAGGAGACTCTGGCAAGATGGTGGTCTAGGCAGAAGCACCACGCCGTCCCTCCACAACAAAGATCCGAAAAACTAAGCCAAACAGAGAATCAACAATCCTGAAACCCTAGAACATCAAAT
>NW_004444090.1:2650231-2651681 GCF_000243295.1 Trichechus manatus latirostris
CATTTTTTAACGAGATGGGGAAACAAATCACCAACTTCATATGGAAAGGGAAGAAGCCCTGGGTAAGTAAAGCATTACTCAAGAAGAAGAACAAAGTGGGAGGCCTCACACTACCTGATTTTAGAACCTATTATACTGCCACAGTAGTCAAAACAGTTTGGTACTGGTACAGCAACAAATACATAGACCAATGGAACAGAAGTGAGAATCCAGACATAAATTCATCCACCTATGAGCAGCTGATATTTGGGATAGGCCCCAAGTCCATTAATTGGGAAAAAGACAGTCTCTTTAACAAATGGTGCTGGCATAACTGGATATCCATCTGCAAAAAACTGAAACAAGACCTATACCTCACACCATGCACAAAAACTACTAACTCAGAATGGATCAAAGACCTAAATATAAAATTGAAAACGATAAAGATCATGGAAGAAAACATAGGGACAACACTAGGAGCCCTAATACATGGCATAAACAGAATATGAACTATAATTAACAATGCACAAACACCGGACATGAAACTAGATAACTAGGAGCTCCTAAAAATCAAACAGTTATGCTCATCAAAAGACTTCACCAAAAGAGTCAAAAGACAACCTACAGACTGGGAAAAAATTTTTGGCTATGACAAATCCCATCAGTGTCTAATCTGTAAAATCTGCAAGATACTGCAAAACCTCAACAACAAAAGACAAATAACCCAATTAAAAAATGGGCAAAGGATATGAACAGGCACTTCACCAAAGAAGACATTCAGGCAGCCAACAAACACATGAAGAAATGCTCACGATCATTAGCCATTAGAGACATACAGATCAAAACTACAATGAGATACCATCTCACCCCAACAAGGCTAGTATTAATCCAAAAAACACCAAATAACAAAGGTTGGTGAGGTTATGGAGAGACTGGAACACGTATACACTGTTGGTGGGAATGTAAAATGGCACAACCACTTTGGAAATCGATTTGGCGCTTCCTTAAAAAGCTAGAAATAAAATACCATACGATCCAGCAATCCTACTCCTTGGAATATATCCTAGAGAAATAAGAGCCATCACACAAGTAGATATATGCACACCCATGTTCATTGCAGCACTGTTCACAATAGCAAAAAGATGGAAACAGCCTAGGTGCCCGTCAACAGATGAATGGATAAACAAATTATGGTATATTCACACAATGGAATACTATGCAATGATAAAGAACAATGATGAACCCGTGAAACATAACATGGAGAAATCTGGAAGGCATTATGCTGAGTGAATTTAGTCAGTCACAAAAGGCCAAATATTGTATAAGACCACTATTATAAGAACTCAAGAAAAGTTTTAAACACAGAAGAAAACATTCTTTGATCTTTAGGAGTGTGGGAAGGGAGGGAGAGGGTTATTCACTAACTAGATAGTAGACAAGAATTATCTCATGTGAAGGGAAGGACAGCACA
>NW_004444090.1:2652575-2672211 GCF_000243295.1 Trichechus manatus latirostris
AACCTACCTGCCACTCAGCAGGAGAAGGATGTGACAGTCTGCTTCCGTAAAGATTTACAGCCTTGGAAACCCTACAGAGCAGTTTACTTTGTCCTGTAGAGCGGCTATGAGTCTCTTCCTTGACCAACCGTGAAATCCTTGAACTTACCACATGACCCTAACCCTAACCATCACCAGGTGCAGCAGACATTGTAGATCCTACACCCCATACCTGCTGGGTCCACCTGAATTCACCTTAGGTGCAGTAACAGTTTTCAGTATGCTGAAAGCTTCCCATATCTAGCACCAGCATCTGTCTTCTCTGACTTATTCTCTGGCACCGTGGACATTTGTTCTGCCAAAAACAGATGCAACCCAGAGGTAAAGGGGAGTTAATGATGCCAGGAGCAACTGTCAACCAACGGGGCATGAAAGTTGGTAGATAAAGGCCCCAGCCTCCCTGTAATCCAGGGAGGGATGATTCTGAGGTGTGTGCCACATGGCTTCTCAGAGGGTCACTACTGAAATTGAGCTTCCATGGCCCACAACAGCCACACGCTCATTGACATACAACTTTTATCTCTCTTTAGCTACTCCCTCCCTTGTGCTTCCTGAGATCACCTCCCAAGAAAACTACCTGCATTGAAGTCTTTGTCTCAGGGTCTGCTATTGAGGGAACCAGGAAGTCAGGTTAGGTGGATTTATGTACCACGTTATCTAGTTAACTAAACTAATGAGCACATAATGGGTATGTGTTTCAAAAATTATTTGTTCAAGGAAACTTCATACTGAAGGTAACACTGATAATGTAAGAGTGAGTGAACAGGAAAATGACATTGCTAACACTTCTCTGGATCCAAGTAAGAGCTCTTTGCCAGCCAAACTGCAAGATAAAAGTAATGACAATGTAACCATATCTAATGAGAAGGAGGCAAAAAATTGAAATTGTGAAGGACTATTTGAAATATGCACGTATATCCATTATAGTAATTAACCTCACTCTACCTGTGTACTGTGCCTTGAGATAATAGTTAAAATGATAGACAATATGAAACCATCACAATTGGCAAGACCTTTACTTATATGTTGTTTATTTCATCTTTATTTTATTATTTTTCTAATTTTGTGTGCTTCATAGTGTACTTAACATATTAAAACCTGTTGCCATCGAGTTGATTCCAACTCATAGTGATCCTACAGGATAGAATAAAACTGTCCCATAGGGTTTCCAAGGAGCAGCTGGTGGATTCGAACTGCCAGCCTTTTGGTTAGCAGCTGGACATTTAACCACTGCACCACCAAGGCTCCACTTAATATATTAGTAAAGTATAAATTATACATTCCACTTGTAAAATGGGAATAACAACTGTATCTATTTCAAAAGAATATTCTGAAGATTAAAGAAGAGAATATATCTAAATCGTGTAAAATAGTGTCTGGTGCATAGCAAGTAATATATAAGTGTTAGGTAATAATCTTCATAAAGTATAACTGTTGAGTGGATATTCATCTTTTCATTTAACAAATGTCTGATGACCTATTTCTATATACAAAATGCTGCTAGGTGTTGTAGGGAATACAATAAAGTGTAATACACAATACTTGACTTCAAAAAGGATGAAATAGGATAAGGATTGGAGCTCAAGCCTCAGCAGTAGTAATGGAGATGAATGGAAAAATTTATAAATTTAGAAATTAGAATACATAGAATATGGTAACTGATTTAATGTGGGAGTGAAAGAAAATGGAGACCTAAGAAGTCTCTTTTTTCCTCCTTTAACTTGTATGTTTAGATAAGATATTTATTTTAGAGTAAAGTAGAAAATGCAACGGAAAGAACGGGCTTTGACTGAAAGATAATGAGGCTGATTTAGATATTTTTAATTTGTGGTACCTGTAAGTACAGATGAACCTGGAGCTCAGGAGAAAGGGAAGCTGGAATTTGCGTTGAGAATTATAAGTACAGAGAAGATTGTTGAAGCCATAGGAGTCATTGTGATCACTCAGGAAAGACATTTAAAGGAAGAAGAAAATTCAGATTACCTCAACATTTAAGAGAGAACATGAGAAGGATAAATCAGTCTCAAAGAACAGCTAGAAATGTAGGAGCTGCACCAAAAGAGTATACTACTGTGGAAATGAAGGATGAAGAAAGGTCTGAGATGCCCGATAGTGGAAAATGCTGTTAGAATACTGAGAGGATGAAAACTGAAAATAGGTTCCTGACTATGAAAATTATGCAAAAATTGGTCATAGTGAGGTGGTAGAGATTATACACATTGTGGACAATAGCAATGACTTAGATATAACCTACATGACTGAACTGGAGTTTCTACATTGCCACTTGCTCACTCTCTGACTTACCGGGCAACATACTGACACTCTCTAAGCCTCATTTTCTCATCACTATAAATAGGGCTGCTGAGAAGGACTTCTGGCATGCAGCATGGAGAGCTCTGAGGACCCACTCCTGGGCAGAACTAGTGAAAATTATAAATAAAAAAGCATTTAAAGCCTCTGGGAATGGTCCCAAGGGCATGAAGCAAATGAGGAAACTTTTATTCAAGAAAATCTAAAATTTGGTAAGAACAGTGAGACTCTGTGATATTTGAACAAAGATCTTTTCCTAACCTCCTTGCTCCCAATTCAGCAAGATGGAGAGTGTCCAAACTGAGACACTGGAAGAAGAAGAGAAAACTAAACCTCAAATAAGTAGAAGGAAGAAAATAATAAAGATTTAAGCAGAAACAATTAAATAGAGATAGAAGAAAATATAGAAAATCAATGAAACCCAAGCCTGATTCTTTGAAAAGATTAACAAAATTGGCAAACTTTTAGCTAGGTTGACCGGGGAAAAAAAGAGAAAGATTCAGATTATTAGAATCAAAATTAAAAGAGTAGACATTACTGTTGACCTTACAGAAATAAGAATTACAAAAGATTAGTATGAACAATTGTATGCCAACAAATTAGATAACTGAGATGAAATGAACAAATCACTAGAAAGACAAAAACTACCAAAACTGACCCAATAAGAAATAACCTGAATAGACCTGTAACAAGTGAAGAGAATGAATTAATCATCAATAAACTAGCCACAAAAAAGCCCAAGCCCACTTAATCTTCACTGTTGAATTCTATTAAACATTTAAAGTCGAATTAATACCAATTCTTGATAAATTCTTTCAAAAGTTAAAAAGGGAAAGAATACTTCCCAACTCATTTTGAGAGGCCAGCATTACTCTAATACCAAAACTAGACAAAGACATCACAAGAAAAGAAAATTATAGACCAATAATTCTTATGAATATGGATGCAATAATTCTCAACAAAATACCAGCAAATCCAATAACATATGAGAAGAATTATATACCATGACCAAGTGGGATTTATCAATTAATGTAATATACTATGTCAACAGAATAAAAAAAAAAAGCACATGATCATCTCAATGATGCAGAAAAAGCATTTGATAAAATTCAACATCCCTTCATGATAAAAACACTCAACAAACTAGGAACAGAAAAGAGCTTTTCAAACTGACAAATAACATCTACAAAAAACCCACAAGTAACATCACATTTAATGGTGAAAGACTGGATTTTTTTTCCCTATGATCAGCAACAAGGCAAAGATGTCTGCTCTCACCACTTCTACTCAACATTTTACTAGAGGGAAATTAGGGAGAAAAAAATGAAGTAAAAGGCATACAGATGGGAAAGGAAAAAGTAAACCTGTATTAGCGTATGACATGATCTTATATATAGACAATGTTAAAGAATCCACTAAAAAAACTGTTGGAACTATAAATGAGTTCAGCAAGGTTGCAGGATACAAGATCAATATACAAAAATCAGTTTTATTTTTATACACTTGCAAAGAACAATCCAAAAATTAAATTAAGAAAACAAATTTTTTCACGATAGTATCAAAAAGAATAAAGTACCTATGAATTAATTTAACAGAAAAAATGCAAAATGTATACTCTGAAAACTACACAACATCACTGAAAGAAATTAAAGAAGACCTAAATAAATGGGAAGACATTGTGTATTCATGGATCAGAAGGCTTAATATTGTTAAGATGCTTTGATGGCTTTGAGGGACAGAGTAGCAGGGGTAGGGATCTGGGGACCATGCTTTCAGGGGACATCTAGGTCAAGTGGCATAACAAAGCTTATTAAGAAAATGGTCTGCATCCTGCTTCAGTGAGTGGTATCTAGGGTCTTAAAAGCTTGCAAGCAGCCATCTAAGATGCATCAATGTGTCCCAACCACCTGGAGTAAAGGAGAACGAAGAACACCATAGACCCAAGGAAAGTATTAGCCAAAGAGACAGAAAGAGCCACATAAACCAGAGACTTCATCAGTCTGAGACCAGAAGAACTAGATAGTGCCCAGCTAGCACCAATGACTGCCCTGACAAGGAGCACAACAGAGAGTCCCTGATGGAGCAGGAGAAAAGTGGGATGTGGAACTCAAATTCTAGTAAAAAGATCAGACTTAATGGTCTGACTGAGACTGGAGGAACCCCAGAAGGCATGGCCCCCGGACTCTCTGTCAACCCAGAACTAAAACCATTCCCAAGGCCAACTCTTCAGACAGTGAGTAGACTGGACTAAGGGACATAAAATGATACTCATGAAGAGTGTGCTTCTTAGCTCAAGTAGACACCTGAGTCTAAATGGGCAGCTCCTGTGGGGAGGCAAGATGAGAAGGCAGAGAGGGTCAGGAGCTGGTTGAATGGACACGGGAAATCCGGGGTGGAAAGGAGGAGTGTGCTGTTACAGTATAGGGAGAGCAATTAGGGTCACATAACAATGTATGTATAAATTTTTGTATAAGCAACTAACTTGAATTGTAAACTTTCACTTAAAGTACAACAATAAAATAAAATAATATTATTGCAGTCAGTTGAGGAGAAAATTGGACGTTAGGACTTGGAGGATTTTTAAGAAAGGTGAAGGAGGCTTTTCAAGAAAGGAGAGATATAAAGCATTAATTTGAGTAGAAAATGATGTACAAGGAGAGATTTTTTTTTTTTTCCTAAGATGGAGAAAGGCTTGAACATGTTTTTAGGCAGAGGATAAAGAGCTAGCAATTAAAGAGAAATAACACTATTATAAAAAATTTCTCATGCTAAATTTTTTATCAGTGAAATTTCTTTATTTCCTGAAGGTCATCTGAAAATGTAATCTTACAGAATACAGTTTCTATGAACCACTTTCCTCCTCTTTCTTAGATTTTTTTCTTTATTTAGAGAAAATTTTCTCATAAAGGATAAATTTCACAAAGAGATAATGTGGCAAGTCCAATAAATCAAGAACAGAGAGCAATATTTGGATTGTAATGTCTATGGACGAATCTAATTTGAAACCACCTACAATTTGTTGGCTGTTCTCAAGGGAAGTGAGTGTTTCCTCCATGGGGAGATGTCAATTTGCAGTTCTTTACTGCTTCTGAAATGAATACGAATTCATGAAAGATGTGGCTAAGAGTCCAGAGAAGTTTACCTACATAGGACATCACCTCTTCCCGATGGTTTTCTATTCATTTGAAAATTGGAAGTATGCGAGAGAGAGAGAGAGACAGGGACAGAGACAGAGACAGAGACAGAGGCAGAGAGAATGAGAATGAATAATACCCCTCAAAAAAACTAGGTAGTCAATCCCCTAGGCAGATATCAGGCTGTAGGGGTTAACTATAGTAGGACACATTGGAGAATACTGATTTACTAATTAGCTTCTTGGCCACAAAGAAGTTAAACAGCCTCTTCCAAAATGAATGGGGATTTAGTAGCCCTCACAATGGTAGCCAGAATGCTCCTTAGAAGTGAGGACGGCAAGACTTCGTCTCACGTACTTTGGACATGTTATCAGGAGGGACTAGTCCCTGTAGAAAGACATCATGCTTGGTAAAGTAGAGGGTCATGGAAAGAGAGGAAGACCCTCAATGAGATAGGCCGACACTGCAACAATGGGCTCAAGCATAGCGACGATTGTCAGAATGACGCAGGACAGGGCAGTGTTCGTTCTTTTATACATAGGTTCACTAGGAGTCAGCACCAACTCCATGGCACCTAGCAACACCACCACCACCACCATGGTCACAGAAAGAAGAGTAAGGGAAAACAACTGGAGAATACAGAATACTGATATTTCAGTAAGTGACTTGATTAAAAAACCCGGCACTTCTGACATTATATTTTAAAGAAGTGTGATGAAACATTTTGACTGCCACTGACTATTTTAAACTTTGCCTTAATCATCCTTAGACTTGCCATTGAAAGTTTAGAAAATCTTAACCACTACTTGTTCATGATTTTGTCTAGGGTTGACCCTTTGGGCAAGTGATGAAACTTCTTTTAGCTCAGTTCTCTAGACATGTCCTATCCTGGTACTTCCTCCCTCCAAAGGTGCTCTGGTCTCCTGGTCAGTGGAAAGACATGATTGGTAGAAGTGTACCTCACCAGACTGCTGTCTCACTGTAGTGCACAGCTTGCTCTAGTCAGAGCTTTTCTGTTGAATTCTCATTTTCTTCTTGGCCATCCATTGTCATCAGAAAAAGAATCTAATAGACCAATTCAAACTGAGTTGCTGATGACTGATAATGGTTTATTATGCTATCCCTTCAGGCTGTTTACATTTTAGTGAGAGAATTCACCAAAGCTTTGACTCTGATGTCAGGAATTTTAAGTACCGTGGAATGCTTTAGGGGAGATGTTTGAAGACTTAGGACTCTTCCTAACACTTCACCAATTATATAAACAACAGCCCAGTCTTAGCTCTGATAATTTTTGGCAGGCTACAAGGCTGAAGATACTAAGAATAATAACCATGTGACCAGGGTCCCAATCCTAAACACTGACTAGGAAGAAAAGTCTTCATAATTTAGGAAAACAAGATGAAATTACCTCCTTCCTCCGTGTAGCCCTCATTGTGGATTAGCTGTGGCAATTCAATGGATCTTGTACTGATTTCTTCCAAACTGTTGGGTTAAAAAAATCCCCAACAGTTATTCTAATCTGAGAAAAGAAACAAGAGGAAGAAAGTGGTTCATAGAAACTATAAAATTAAATCCTCAGACCACCTTTAGGAAATAAAGAATTTTCCATAGATGAGAAATTTAGCATATAAAATTGCTGAATAGATGTTACTCACATAGTAACATTTGTAGAAAAGACTATACTAACTGTTGTGGGCAAATATAAATGAGGCGACAGTAAGAAACTACTAAATACATAAAAATATAAGTGTGAGAAATGGATAGATAACCCAGTGTAACTGAATGTGTGTGTCAGTGGGGAGAAAATATGGTTGAAGGGCATTATAATGAGTGAAGTTAACTGAGACTTTCCAGTTCCATTTAACATCCAGTGCTTAAGAGCTTGGTTGCTAACCAAAAGATGGGCAGTTCGAATCCACCAGCTGCTCCTTGGAAATCCTATGGGGCAGTTCTACTCTGTCCAACCCAGTCGCTATGAGTTGGAATTAAGGCAAAGACAATAGTAATTCCTATCTTTGTGTAGGGCAACTGCTTTCACAAACTTTTTTTTTCATTTGATCTTTACAGCCACCCTAAGAACTTAATTATTTTAACACTAAAAACTCAAGTGCAGCAGAAATCCAGAGAGAAGAGTCTTGTCTAAAATGTCATGCAGCAGGTAGACAGTTAAGAGATGCGAGAGGAGTCAGGGCAAAGATTTAGCATCATTGTTAACTTGAATATAGTTTTTTTGTACCCTCTGTTTGTGGAAATTTAAGATTACTCAAATCACAGTAATGACTCACTTGTTCATGTGCAAAAACATCTTATTTCAATTTAAGTATTCACTACTTCTATGAATTTGGCCCATGATAATCTCACACATGTGTAAAATTTCTTCCTTTTGTTTAAATGGCAAAAGTTTGAAAACAAATGTCCATCAACAGAGAACTGGTTAAATAAATTATGGCTCAGCCATACGATAGAATATTATGTCAAATAGAATGAGGCCCCTCTCTCCCTACTGGTATGGAAAGATCTCCAAGATAAATTTGTTTTAATTAAAAAAAAAAAAAGCAAGATGCAGAGCAGAGTGTATAGCATAATACCTCTGTGTAAAAGAAAAAAGAAGAAATATGCACACACCTATCACATAAATACTAATAAATGCACAGAATATCTCCAGAAGGATTCACAAAATACTTGTGTCTTCTAGGCAGAAGAACTGCACAGCTGGTAGGAACAGGACAGAAGACTTACGTTTTAGTTAGTGCTTTTTTAAAATCCCAGCAAGGAGTCAAGTTTCTCACTTTCTACCAAGTTGCAGGCTGCCTCCTGTGAAAAGAATGGGGTTTCTTTCCTAAGTCCTTCAGTGATCCATGCATAGCATAAGATACAGTGCTCCTGAGGCCGCACTAACTGCCATCCTCCTGATGAATGATTATCCACGCTCACCCCAACCTCCTAAACGGTCTGAATCTGCGTCCTGGGACCACCTCTTTCTCCTTTCCTAACATTACTACTTCAAAGTCAAATGGTCCGTAAGCTATTATTTCTTAGATTATTAATGAAAATCTACCCATTACAATATTCAATAAGAGAAGATGAGAAAGTTAGGGAGGAAATGCAAAAGAATAGCAAACGAAGTCTGTCTCAGTTATTCTGAAAGCTTCAGAGAGAACAGTTGACCTTTCTGTATCTGCTGAAGTTTTTTCGTCAAATGTTAGTTGAAAATTTTCTTCCCTTCCACATCTATTCTTCAGGTACCTTGAATCTTTCCAGTTCCATTTAACATCCAATTCCCTCACAGATTTGAAGGTATTCAACTCTTGCTTTCTGAGTTGCTCTGGCAAGATTAGAAGGAATTCACTTAGTTTAATGAGAGAAATTAGAACGAGGATGAGATTGGCCTCTGAAATTACACTATCAGAATCTGAAGAGAAGCAGATATATGTGACAGAAAGTGAGTTCTAATTGCCCAGTGGGATTGCTATGGATGTGAGGCAAAGTGTTTAACACAAAAGATAAAATTCTGGAGGTGAGAGTTAGGAGGGACCAGACAAGCACCATAGTTGTGGCTCAGAGCACAGTATTTGCTAAACCTGCCAGGCCTAAGAATGATCTTTTCAGCATAAAGATTCCTAGAACCCTCCTCTGGAGATTCTGGTTCAGTCAACTTGTGCTTCTGGTCATAAAATCTATTTGCATGATGAATATGTGTGGAATGAAGGTTTGGAAAACACTACATTGCAGAAGAGCACAGCAAGGGAGGAGAGAGCACTTAATGACTACCCTTAGTGTTTTGTCTTTCTCCACCTGACTACCTTAAAATTAACCCTTAGAATTAAGATTCTAAGGTATAAGCAAGAGACTCAGTTGAGGACTACTTTAATGGCATATCTTCATATTTTTATAATGAATTCATTTAAGTGGCATATCTCACACTATCCTACTGTTATCCTTTACTTATTTCTCCTTTTTCCACATAACTCTAAGATAAAAATTTATCTGACACAGGCCCTTCTGTTCACTCCCCCGTATCATTTACATCCTGTAGAAGGATAGTCGGCTTGATAGTCCAGAGGGTTTCAAGAGAGAATAATCCTGAGATACCAGAATCTAGAATGGAATTGACAATGGGAGAAATAAAACTACTCTTCAGGATGAAAATTAGGTCTTTTTCACAGGTACAAAATTACGAAACATGCTGTTGATTAAAAAAAAAAAAAAATTCTGAACTGGATTCTGATGTAGTTTGTTCTGTGAGGTGTTAATAGTATGCTGTCTAAACAGGACTTGGTGGCAACACAAATTTGGGAAATACTAATAATTATTCCTTTCTTAAAGATTCTCAGTGCATATTATCATAGTTAAGACTCTGGAAAGTCCTGTTGTGCAGTACTTTATTTAATATTTTAAACTCAGGGCTTAAAAGACTTACTTGTTGTTACGTTTTACTTATTAAAGCATTCTTGCAAACATGGGGGTCCAAGGAGCACAGTGTGGGAGACATTACTACAGATACTTTGACATCTCATTTGTCAGGAGTTCAGAGAGTAGTTTGGGAAGGGAGCTGTTTTCATAGAAATGAAGTCAGCTGAGTAAATGAGATAGGACAATTCCCAGACACATTTACTTATTTAACTAACATTTACTGAACACCATCTGGAAGAATAAACTAGACAAAATCTTATTTTAAGAATTCCTTTAGTAACATTCAGTATATCGTGATTTTGTGGAAAAAAAATTGTAGAGATTTTCTGTTATATTCTTCTCCACAAAATAGTCACAATTTTATTAATATGTACAGGATTGTTGGGTTAACAAGTGTTTATTATTGGCCTAAAAAGCACCAGAATATGAGAACATTGAAGTATTTATTTTTCAAATATATAGTACAACAAATGCTTAATTTTATAATGAATTCATTTAAATGACAATAAAACATTCAAGCTAATGACAAACAAAAAATACCTAAAGATAGAATGACGCTCCCAATTAAACATGAAAATTGAACCTGATTGTTTATTTCTGCTGTCTCCTAAAACCCCACATAAATAACAGCAATGGAATGAAAAAGAAGTAAACTCACTATGGCAAGAAAACAGGATGGGCAATAACAGCAGCTAAGAGATACCCACAAAATTTTAGAAGATGGAAAGTAGATGAATGAGTGATAAAAGACTAACTGCCTGCAATGAGGGACACCCCAGAAAAGAAGCGCATCAGTTAAACTGTAGGACTCCAGGAAGGTTTGGAACTTGAAGACAACTGGTACCTATGAAGGGCCAGGGTGTGGAATGTGGCTGAAAAGAAGAGAATTAATTGAAAACTCTTTAAGCAGAAGTTAGATCAGCCAGCAAAGTCAAACACTGACCTTCTAGAATGCTGGTAGTAGGGAGGATGAAGAGTCAGATTTGATAGGAATGATAGCCATATTGCAGGCCTGGAGAGCTACCAGACAAGACAAGGGTAAGAGGCAGAGTTTTCTGGGAGGAATGATGAAGGAGGGAGAGAAGAAGGAGATAAAACTGACGGATTAGCTATTGTGTTTGACCATATTGAACTAAGTTTTATATAGTTCTGGCAAAATGTTTAGGAATGAATTTGTTGTCAGCATAGAAAATTAAACAAATATAAAAACAAGCCAATTGCAGACTCAGAAAAAATAAACAGTTGTACAAGAAATAAGAGATACACATAATATAATTTATGGCTCAGTGTTGAGTAATATTTATCTAGCCATACTGATGAAGACACCCAAAATGTTATTATAAAACCCCAAGAGTGTGGCCCCCAAGCACCCTTTTAACTCAGTACTAATGTCACTCCTGAGGTTCACCTTTCAGCCTAAGATTAGACAGGTCTATAGGGCCAACAATAACACATGAGAGGAACGTGCTTCGTAGTTAAATCATGTATACCAGACTAATGGGCACACCAGCCCAAAAGCAAAGATGAGAAAGCAGGAAGGGAGAGGAAAACTGGACAAACTGGAAACAGGGAACCCAGGGTGGAGAAGGGGAGAGTGTTGACACATCGCAGGGTTGGCAACCAATGTCACAAAACAATTTGTGTATTAATTGTTTAATGAGAAACTAATTTGCTCTGTAAACTTTCACCTAAAGGACAATAAAAAAGAAAAAAGATGTCTTCTAATAAGGCATTAAAATTTAAAGACTAAAAAAAAAGGAAGTTATTGTAACTCTCTTAGGTGGATGGATGGAGGGGACCATGTATCCTTTTCCCTTGTCCTTGTTTATTTTCTTCATATCATGGGTCACTTTCTGAAATTCTGTTACTCAGTTACTTGTTTATTTTTTTACCTTTTCACACCAGAATACGCATTAATAACAATGGGGATTTTGTCTTATCCACTGGTATATCCTCAGTGCCTACAACAGTTATTTGGGGGAAGAAGGGATGAGGGCAGGGAGTGTATAACTGAGTTAAATCCCCATCCTTTAGTGTAGGAATTCAATAGGCAATGTCCAAAATTGAAAAATCTGGAAGTAGCAGTATAAGCATATTATTTTAAATAGCACCAGTAGAAACAGCCAGCAGGAAAGTGGTTGCCTCTGAGGAGCAGACACTGGGAAGGCAAAGGGAAGCAGATGAGAGCTGTGTTCCATTATAAGTCTTGTAATATTTTTTGATTCCTAAATTATTTATAGGTATTACTTCAATGAACAAATAATAGTTAAAATTTGAAAAGGAGAAAAAAGTATAAATGGGTACTATAAAATTATGCATGACAAATTTTACATTTCATTTTGCGTTTACAACATTTTACAACTGTGTTTTAGAAAGACAAATTTTACAACAATATGAATGAGGTAAGAGATTAGAAGAAAGAAAGCCAGAAAGGAGACTTTGAGATATTTCAGATGTTAGGCAATAATGCCCTAAACTAGATGAGTATCCCTGAAATTGGAGAAATAGTGATGTATTAAAATACTATTTTGGAAGCTAAAAAAACTATTTAAAGCATTTAATAACTCCCCATTGAGTAATAAAGATCAAATTCTTTGTCATTCAGGTTCTCTAACTTATAAATTTTATTTTATATTAATCTTTTTCAGATAATTTAAACTATTTGCCATTCCCTTCCCTGGCTGCCTTCTCTAGAATAGGACCAAACTCTCAGTCATTCTCTTTCCCCTTATCTTTAGTTGTTTCATAGTATTGATTACTTTCTGAAATTTTATTATTCATATATTTGACTAATCATTTATTTTCTACCAGAATGTAAGCCTCATAACAATGAGGACTTTGTCTAGCTTCCTGAATTCCCAGTCTTTAGATCAGTTCTTTGGCACTGAGTAAGGAGCTCAATAAAATTTTATGAAATGAGTAGATGAATTAACAAATGTTCCACAGCCTACTGTCTTGTTTATGCTGTTTGCTCCATCTGAAATGGCCTGCCCCTCACTTCTGCCATTCCAAGTATACCCATAAATCAAGGCCTTGATTATAATATTCCTCCTCTGCAAAATGTTTCCTGATCCATTTCTTCTCAAGCAAAATTAAAAATCATCTTTGTGTGTGGATCCCTGTAGTAGTCTATTTCTTCCTCTCCATATGCTATTATTACATTGTCTTGTATTACAGTTAATTGGTGACACGCTTTAAGCAATTTGAGTTATGATATATGACACATTTATGTACAGTTGATGGAATATGTTAAAAGATATCCAAAAAAGACCATATATCACACAGCCATCTTCACTAGTCATTCTCAAGTAATTTTTCAGTGTTGTAGAAATAGTGCCATTCTGTAATTTAAAATAAACAAGTAAAAAGAAATCAAAGGTCACCCTTGTTTATTGCAATATTCCTTTCCAGACACCTTTGTAGTTTTGGTGTTCATGATGAGGAATGTCTTCACAATTCTTCAGCACACAGGGTAACTTTCTAAGCATGAAGTGGAATTACAGTATCCATATCATATTATTACCTATAGTTTGATAGGTTCAGAACTCACTGGATTTCAAAAGTCAATGTCCTTGGGTTTTCAGAAACCATCTGCCATATTCCTGATAAACACCTCAAGCTATCTCTCAGCTCTTTGAAATACCAAAACACTGTGTTTTTCTGTCTTATGGCATTTATCTTATTCTGCCTTGTATGCTTTTGAATTGCTTTCATCCCTCTGAGGTACTGATAAGGCCATTTGGACTAATATTTGTACAATATACATGTAGGTTCTCAATAAAGATTTGTTGACTTGAATTGAGTACTCATATTTGTACATGCTTATAGAAATCTAATTATTTACTCTTTCCAAGAGCTCAGTTTCCTCACTGAATAAGCAATTGGACTAGATCAATTGTTCTCAAACCTGGCTGTACATCAGAATCATCTGGGGGACTGTTTAAATATTCTGATGTCCAATTCAATAAAAAATACCTAGGAGTAGAGCCCGGTAATTTTTTAAAGTTTCCCCGTTGTTTGTTCTAATGTGTGCCACAGATTAAGAAATACTGAATTCAATGATCTATAGCTTTAATTCTGAAACCCAGTTGGGTATCAGAATCATCTAAGAAGCTTCCAAAAAATGCATTCGTTCCAGGCCCAAACTGTATGATTATGACTAAGTGGCACTCAGACAACTGGTGTTGATTTGTTTCATTCAGTTTATTATATTTGACAAGTTACAGAAGCAAATAGCTTGCAATAGATGGTTGTCTTAGAGACAATCTTAAGTTTGTACTTTTGTAGTTGGTTGAATAATGTCCCCCCAGAATTCATGTCTACCGCGAACCTCAGAATGTGACCTTATTTGGAAATATGGTCTTGGCAGATGTAACTAGTTAAGGATCTCGAGGTGAAATCATCCTAGATTTAGTTGGGGCCTAAATCCAATGACCGATGTCCCTGTAAGAAAAGGAGAGGACACAGCCACACAGAAGAAGGCCATGTGAAGACAGAGGCAGAGATTGGTGTGATGCTGCCACAAGCCAAGGAATGCCTAGGACCAGCAAAAGCTGGAAGAGGCAGGGATGGATTCTTCCATGGATTCTTCCCTAGAGCCTTCAAAGGGAGCATGGTCTGCTGACATCTTGATTTCAGACTTCTAAACTCCAGAGATGTGAGATAATAAGTTTTTATTGTTTTAAGCCACCCAGGTTTTGGTATTTTGCTGCAGGAACCCTAGGAAACTAATACAACAAGTGAATAAGGAATTGAAAAACTACTAGGGAGAGTATAATCATTATTTTATCTTTAGTCATGTACCCCCTTCCTGTACCATGTCTCCCTCGTCTTTCCACTTGGCTTACTTCCTGCCTGGAATGATAATTCTGGGGTTAGAGCAAGTCAGCACCTATAAATTGGTTACAAGACCCTGGAGAAGCAAACTGAATAACACTACCAAAGTGATTTATGTAATGCTATGCTTGCGAAAGACTGTTGTTCTTTCACCAGAAATAGATAGATGATAGCTGCTATCGAGTCAACTCTGACTCACAGTGACCCACTGTACAACAGAACGAAATGTTGCCTGGTCCTGCATCATCCTCATGATTGCAAGCATGTTTGAGTCCATTGTTGCGCCTGTTGTGCCAACTCATCTTACTGAGGGTCTCCCATTCCCTGCCTGACCCTCTATTTCACCAAATATGATTAATTAATTGGTCCCTTCTATTGATGTGTCCAAAGCCAGCAAGTCAATGTTCTGTTGTTATTCATAAGGTTTCCAGTGGCTAATTTTTAGAAGTAGATCACCAGGCTTATCTTCATATCCTGTCTTAGTCTGAAAGCTCAGCTGAAACCTGTCTATCATGGGTGACCCTGCTGGCATTTGAAATACTGGTGGCATAGCTTTTAGCATCACAAGCCACCATCGTACGATAAACTGACAGATGCGTGATGGTCACCAGAAATAGGTGATATTTAATGGTAAATATTGCGACCATATCCTTTTTATACCATGTGTTATAATATTCTTAATAGTATGTTTACTACAAATAAATATATCATTTACTAAATAACATTATCAAATTTATTTAATCATTTCACAATTATAAACTCATAGACGCCTCATGACAATTCTGTCAGATAGGTTGGGATATCGTCTTCATTTCCCACATGAGGAAACTGAGGTTAAGACTTGTCCAGAGGAGCCAAGATAGGTCTTCTGTCACCCGGTTCCAACAGCAGTGCTCTCTCACCTCTAATGTTCACCATCTCTTTTATGGAGAGAGTGAGAACTTTTTCCTTTTTTTTAAGAATGTCAGATTTCAATCTCTGAATATGCCAATTTACTTTCTGATGAATACTTCCCTTTGAAAAAGAAAGTGTCTGGGGTAGTGGATATTCCAAGCAATTAGACCAGTACCATTTGTATAATAATTTTACAAGTTATTCTTGTTTGTCTTTTTTTCCCACATGGAAGTAGCAGACCATGTTTAAAATGTATAAATTTTCTGTAAAACTGCTAACAATACAACTTTCAAATAGATTGTTATGCAATAGACATGCAGAAGAGCTTGACAAGCAAGTGTCCAAGGATTGTTTTTCCAAGTTTGTATACCAAAAAAACCAAACTTGTTGCCGTGGAGTCGCTTCCAACTCATAGCGACCCTATAGGACAGAGTAGAACTGCCCCCATAGGTTTTCCAAGGAGCGGCTGGTGGATTTGAACTGCCAACCTTTTGGTTAGCAGCTATATCCCTTAACCACTGCACCACCAGTAGATACTTAATACCTGGTTTTTGATAGTAATAACAACAACAACTATCAACATTCATGACACATGCACCTTGCTCTTGATGTATACATCAACATGACACCATTTGACCTTGCTGTGTGGGAAAAAAAGAAGAATATGTGGAAAAGCCAAAAGGAGACTGGAGTAGTTATATAGAGGGGTATGAATTACAGGCATGAAATTTCAAAGAAGAGAATCCTGTCCTCTGTAAGGTTAATTGTGATCTGACTTGAAGAGACAATGAAAGAAGTATCCTGGGATATACATGTTGCTCAAGCCCCTCCTTCACAAACTGGTGTCTAGGATAACCGTTAGAAGAGGTGGTAAAATGTCTAACAATCATATAATAAGACCCCCAAATTCATTAAACACTTAGCTGCATGCTTTATATGAATCACCCCAAAATAAATCTGAGAGATGCACATTATAATACCCCCATTTTACAGAGAAAACCGTTTTAAGGAAGTTTCGTGGTTTGCTCATAGAGCTGATATTAGAAGCCTGTTCTGTCTGACCTCAAAGTTTTTGCTCCTAACAACCACTGAATGAACATACCAGGGAGCTTGGAAAGAACGTAGAGATGGTATATATATATATAGTCTTAGTAATCTAGTGCTGCCATAACAGGTACAACAAGTGGATGGCTTTAACAAAGAAATTTCTTCTCTCATAGTCTAGCAGGCTACAAGTCCAAATTCATGGTGTCAGCTCCGGGGGGGGCTTTCTGTCTCTTTTGGCTCGTGAGGAAGGTCCTTGTCATCAATCTTCCCCAGTTGAGGAGCTTCTGAGCGCAGGGACCCCAGATCCAAAGGACGTGGTATTCTCCTGGCTCTTGTTTCTTGGTGGTATGAGGCCCCTCTGTCTCTCTGCTTGATTCTCACTTTTATATATCAGAAGAGATTGGTTCAACACAAAATCCAATCTTGTAGATTGAATCCTGCCTCATTAACATAACTGCCGCCTATCCTACCTCATTAACATCATAGAGGTAGGATTTACAACCCATAGGAAAATCACATCAGATGACAAAATGGTGGACAATCACACAATACTGGGAATCATGGCCTAGCCAAATTGATACACATATTTTTGGGGGACACAATTCAATCCATGACATATAGTAAAAGTTTTTTTCCAGAACTGTGGATCCATACAATGTTTTATTCTGTTATACATAAGGTCGCCATGAGTTGGAACCGACTCAGTGACAGCTAACAACAACACAAGAATTAACTGAATTGGCCAAAACTCTTGGTTTTGGCAGTAACTCAATTCAAACTAGTCTAAGACAGGAAATAAAAAATTATTAGCTTATTTAACCTAAAAGTCCAAGGCTTGGTAACTAAGATCCAGGTGCTTAAATGAGGCTTTCAGGAATCTTTTTCTGCATATATTCTTCTATTGATTTTATTTCCTTTGTGTTGATTTTATTTGTAGGCAAACTGTGTCCACACGATGGGGAAGATGACCTGTGACAGCATCAGACTTACATAATCATTGTAGTTCTTGACCTTAACTGGGTAAATAACCCTCTCTCTCTGACCATCCATACCAATCCTTGAAAAACTTTGTAGACCTGCTTGGATCACATGCCCATCCTTGGAGCAATCACAGTATTTGAGTGCCAGCCTGAGTCACAGGCTCACTCCTAGCAGGACATGTAAGGCCACGTGATTGACATCTCCATCTCTTCCGCAAAGAGACAGTTCCCAAAAGAGAAGGAGCCTGGGCAGACAAAAAAGATAATGAAGTAAAAATGGATACAAAAATCACTAACTCAATAAACTTAAACAAGGCAGTCTCTAGATGTGGGTGGCTAAATGAAAGATGTGAACAGGAGACAAACACATGAGAAAACAGTGCTTACTACCTCATTGAGAAGAGAGAAAATGTGTTAAAAATCACTCCTTTGAGTACAACACAAATGGGATCACCATGAGTTGAAATTGACTCGATAGCAACAGGTTGGTTGTTAATTTATAAACTCTCATGATGGAATCACAGCCAGGTACCTACCTCTGGATTCTCTTAAGCTCAGTGTCCTACCAGAGCTGTTTTTCCAGAAGAAACTTCTTAGCTTTCACCCTTTGGAGTCTTCTTCCCTGTCTCCTCCCTCTGAATTGCCACTGCTCAGGGGATCTTGAATAAAAACTTGAGATTTGTACCATATATTAACTAGCCCAGGGAGTCCTTTCCTTTCTCCATGCTCCTCCTCTTCTTCCTCCAACCACCTTAGAAACTAAACTTTTAGCCTCTGCTCAATAAGCATCTCTTTTGTACACTCCTTTTAACAGAACTCTTTTTATTTTGTTGGCCTTACTTGTTTATATGAGCATCCTTTTTCATTTTCTTCTTCTACATTTTCTGCCAGCCCCTCAATCACTGAGAATGTGGTAAAGCTCATGTTTATTCAATTTTGAATCATCATCAGTTTTTATGCTGCCTGACATATAGTAAGTGCTTAATGAATATTGGTTGAGTGAATTAGATCTAAATCATTATTTGTAAAATAGTGATTCTCTGGTTTGTTTAGAAGCAGAATATTATTCAGGGAAATTTTTGCAGAACTCAAAGAACTATGAATATGTTAAATTTAAATAGCTAAATATATAATTATATGCTAAATCAAGTCTCATACTAGATTTCATTATGGAAAAGTAGTAATAGTTTCAAAGATGTAAGGAAAGCAGTAAATATTTAGCTTAAGATGGGTTTTAGAGTCCAACCAACCTGGGTTCTAATACACCTACTCCTCACTTATAAACTGTCTTCTTATCTGACATTTCACATTTATGACAATAGTAAAAAATCTACCATCTGACTATTTTGCACATTAATGACATACGTCTGACAATAACCTTTTTATGACCAGTGGAATATATAGCGTCCATGTACATTTTCCACCTGTCGGGTCCAGAAAAACTTATGTGTGCTACGTAATATTTTGTGATCTGATGTGATCATCTTCCATTTTTGCATAATGCCAGTGTTCATGTAATGACCTGGTCTTTGGAATGTCAATTAGTGAGGAATGTGAGTACTGGCAATTCTGGTTGTTATTACTGCATAGTGACTTATCCTAACACTTAGTAGTATAAAATAGCAACAGGTAGTACTCACTTGGAGTCTCTCAGCCAGTTTCATTCAGATATAGGGCCACAGGCATCTGAAGGCTTGGTTGTGTTGGACATTTAAATGGCTCACTTACATGGCTGACAGTTGATGCTGGGCTATTGACTGGAGTACCTACACGTGTCCTCTACATCATGGTGGTCTCAGGGTGGTCAGATTTCTTACATGACAGTTGACTTCTACCAGAATAAGCATCACAAAATAACCAGGCTAGGGACTCCGGCAAGATGGCGGTCTAGGCAGAAGCACCACGCCGTCCCTCCACAACAAAGATCCGAAAAACTAAGCCAAACAGAGAATCAACAATCCTGAAACCCTAGAACATCAAATG
>NW_004444090.1:2680817-2722476 GCF_000243295.1 Trichechus manatus latirostris
AACCAGGCTACTTGGTCTTTTCTGACCTGGCCTCAGATGTCACACAGTGAAAGTGTCACTTCCACTGGATTCTGTTGGTTACAAGTGAGTCACTAAGGTCAGCCTTATTTCAAGGAAAGTGGATATAGACTCTCAATGGGAGAAATTTTAAAGAATTTGTAGACATGTTTTAAATCCACCACTCTTCCCTAACAAAACATTTGCATCAATAGGACATTTCCTTCATCAGATTTAGTTTTATTATTTGGGGGTCTCCTCATGGATAAATAATTGGATATCATTTCAGTGAGACAATATGTTAGCAGAATTGGTTTATCTGATAAATTCAAGACTACCTACTATTTTAAAAATTGTTAAATGATGGGCTCAGAAGGATTGAGATGCTGAATATTACTACTGAATAAGACTGGTAGGTCATACAATGCTCTAGAGATGGTGGACACTGGTAACTTTATGAAAGGTTCTGCAACGAGATTAGGAACCATTGCACGTAGCTTATAATACTACAAAAGAATATCAGACCAGGAATAGATCTTAGAAATCATAGAAGAAAAGCGTTGATAGGCCCCTTTCAGCTAGCCAATATCCCCAGTTTATTTTTGAATGAATTTGAGCCTACAACAATTAGATGACTTTGTGTAGAGATTAAGTACGTGGCCTTTTGTGTTGGTCTGCATGAGTAGAAGTACTCCACCATTTACCAGCTGTGACATTAGACAATTTACTCTTCTCTGTCTCATTTTTCTTATCTGCAAAATAGGAATAGTGATAATATCTCCCTCAGAATGGGGTTGTGAGAACTGAATAAAATAGAACTTGTTATAAAGTGCTTGATACATGGAAAGTACTCAATAAATGTTAGCTATTATTATTACCTAAATTTGTGTCTTTCACAATTTTATTAGGACATATCCAACACAACTATAGCCCCCAAAGGAGCTTCAAATCACAGCAATTTCCTCAACTCTATATTCTAATACTATTCATTCCTACCTTGGACTCTCTACTGATGTTCCAACACTTGAGAGTTTATTTTTCATTTAATCTTAACCCTTTAAGACCACTTTGTTTGCTGCCTTCTACCCAGCCCACACTTTCTCTACATATAAGAAATGAAGAAAGATCAATATTTGGAAAAATATAAAAAGGTCTCTGTAGTTTTTCAAAGTTGGTATTCAGTATGTATTGATCCACGAACCTAAAATAGATTTGAAAAGGATCAAAGACTTTCTGCCCCCTTTTCTGTGGTCTACTGCAAAGTGACTGAGGTCAAGTGGAGGATGTGAGGGAATAGAGGAAAATTAAAGCTCTTTTTAGTTTGAAATTGACAGGCACCTATCCCAAAAAAAACCCATCTTGCTCTTAGAAAGCTGCACTGCTCAATTCCTTACTTGACTGTTACTGCTGCTTGAGTAAGGACAGAACAAAATAAATAAAATGAGGCTATGAACCAAACCAACAGCAGAATAAATCAGAACAATCAGGAAGATTGTGTGTATTTAAGCTATAGGGTAGCTGTGAGTCAGAATCAACTGGAGGGCACACGGTAACAACAACAACAAGTGAAGGTTATAGTTAACATTTGCTCCATACAATGTGGTTTGGTATGGCTGGCGCTGGCAATGCCTGTGTGCTCTCAGTCCTTTTCAGATGAATTATTTCCATTGCAACCCTCGTTCTTTCCATCTTCTTTTAATATTCTTTCCTTTCTGTATTAAAAACCCTCTGGAAAACCAGAAGTATAAATGTTGTTTATGGAATTTTGTCTTATCCTCAATATTAATAAAAATTAACCAGCTATGCTTGAGATATCAATGTCCAACTAATCTCAATATCAAAAACTCAGCCATACTGAAGTTTTAATTCAATTAATAGTTATCTTTAACGTTAAGTTTATTTCATCCCAGAAAAGACAAAAACATCAAAGTAGATATTAAACATAAAGAAGACTTTTATTCTTAATATACTTAATGCAATAGAGATCAGAATGTAATTATCAAATGTAAAAGGTTAATAATTTTTTAAATCCTTAGAACATAATGATTGCATTGTCAGAGAAAACGTTCATGGAAATTTTTAAAGGCAAAGACTCTAAATACAACTGAATATTGTTTTGGTGTGGGCAAAATTTCTAAAATTACTTTAGAGACTAGGAAAGTTAGATGTTTTCTCCACCTTTCAAACATTTTTCTTGTGGAAATAAAGAGCATACTTCCTGTGGTACTGAACCAAAACCAATATTTAAAGTCTTTGCCTCTGTCTCTAATACATACTTGGAACAAATTTTCTAAACTCCTACTTTCTTCATATGTGGTACTAATACTGCCCAAGTCAAAAACTTCTATCCCTAGATTAAACTGAGCTAAATGGAATGGTATGTAAAGTCAGATGAGGCTGTGACACTCATTAACTATATAACTTCGGGCAATTATTTAATGTCTCTGACTTTTAGTTTTTCTCCTTCGTGAAATGGGGATAATTCAAACTTTATGGGATTTGTTGTGAGGATTAAATGAAATAATGAATGCAGAGTGCTTACACAATTAATCCATATTGCTATTGTGAGTAACTTCTTAAGTTTAGCCCCACTCATTTATATATCTGCCTTATGGAACACATGTGAATACATTCCCCTATGCTTTCAACATTTTCCTTTATTCTTTTATTGAACACCTACTATAGCCCAGATGCAATACCAGCTGCTGGTGATATAGAAGGAACATCAAGAGGCCCACAGAGTAGCAGAGAAGACAAACAAATGCTATGGAAGCTCAGAATAGAAAGCAACTGACTGTCCAGAGTGGGAGAAAGGTGAAAGAAAGCTTCTTAGAAGTAAAACACACTTGAGTTGCATAAAAGGGGAGAGAGCAGACAGCTCATGATATGCTCCCTGGGCCTCTTCCTTAAGAAGAGGGTGCCAAAGTTATCTGTGGGCCTCTGTTCTAACATGACTGCACTCCCACATCCTATGCCAAGCTACATTAGGGATGCCTGATGCAGTTGAAATCCTGCATTCTTCTGCAGTCTCATTTCTCTGAAAACTCTGTACAGTAGGATTGACACACAGAAAGGGTAGGTTTTTCCTCCTCATGGGGAAAAAAGATACAATATCGTTGTTGCTCTCAACTTCTCCTTCATACATATATTCTTCCATTCTCTTATGCATTCAAAAACATTTATTGAGTATCAGTTAAGTTCCAGGCACTGTGCTAGATTCTAGGGATACAGAGAGACAAGGAAGTCAGTTTAGTGAGAGAGACAAACAAGAAAAGCAAAGATTACAGTACGTTTATGATAGCTCTAACAGAAGTATAGTGGAGCCCTGGTGCAGTGGTTAAAAACTCAGCTGCTAACCAAAAGGTTGGCAGTTCGAATCCACCAGCCACTCCTTGGAAACCCTATGGGGCAGTTCTACGCTGTCCTATAGGGTCACTGTGAGAATCAACTCAACGGCAACAAGTTTCAACGGATGGCAGAAGTATATTCAGGAGGGTTGGCAGAAAAGTGCTAAGGTGACCAACCATTCCAGTTTACCTAGGATTGTCCCTGTTTTAGCATGGAAAATCCACATCCTGGGAAACCCCTCAGTCCTGCACAAACTGGGATGGTTCGTCACCCTAGCACTGGAGCACAGAGCAGGCACCACTAATGTAGCTTGGGGTAAGGCGTGGGAGTGCAGTTGCATTAGAACTGATGTTCAGCATAAACTCAATGAAATAGTAGATGAATGAAGAGGCTAGGAACATTAGTTAAGTGAATAAATTTAGCACTTGGAAACTAGATTATATTGACTGGTTAGGAAAATCGCAGCAATGTGCCCACAGTTCATGTGGCATGTTTTTCTTAGAGTTCTGTGGATGTTGAGTGACTTACATAATTTTTGAACTTCTGTTATCTGAAGAGGTAATTCTGACAAAGTCACTGTCTGCAAGGAGTTTATCGTTCAATAAAGGGTAAAGATGTATGTATAAGTCATTATAAACTAAGCTAGAGATCTAGAGAGCTAACCTGAAAGACATTCAGAAAAAGTACCATGGGATTCACCTCTGGTCTGAGGAAGGAGTGCCTTAGATGACTGAGGACTGACTTCCTGGAAGAAAAGCATAGAAGAACAAACCAAGGAGAACTGCAAAGAGGATTGGAGGGAGAAGCTCAGGCTGAGAAGGAAGAGCCCCTTCATGGACACAAAGCAAAAAATGTACCTAGCACCTTGGCAGAAGAGTTGACGTTGTGGGGTACAGTGACTCATTCCACACTCTCCTCAAGTTTTGACTTTTTTCTCCCTCAAGATTTCCCTCCCACAGAATATTTCCCAAAGACTCTTCAAAGGTGGGCTCATTTGGAGTTAGTTTGACTGTGGTTACACATCTTTGTAATTAGAGTCAATATACCAATGTTTTGGTACCTGAAAGCCTTCTTCACCGTGCTAACTGTTGTTTAGTTGAGCAGGCTGCAGACTCTTTAGTAAATATTCCCAGGGTGTTTATTAATCAGGGAGTTTATTTTTCAACCTGAACCTTCATGATAATTGATAGCAAAATCCAAGTTTCATGATTTCTTTTTCCCAGTTACTGGTGTTTCCCACTCCCTCTGAACTCCCATAAATTTAACCACACTGTTCATCCTTGCTCTTCTCTGCTCCCCTCCTCCAACTCTTGTCACCATAAGACAGTGCTCACATCTCATTTCTCAGCAAAATTATGAGATGTGTTGAGTGAATTCACATTAGTAATATTTCAGCTAACAACAATTTGAAGAGTCTACAGACCATTTACCAAGGAAACTAAATTATTTCAAATACTTGTGTTAAAATAAATGAACCAAGGCTTGCTGATGTAGTAACCTACTATTTTATTGTGGGTGTAAACACAGTTTACTAATCTCCAAAATTTAGCAATCCTTATTAGGTTCTTTCTTCGTTAGTGAGAGTAAAAGAATGTTCCAGTATAGATTTTTCTATAACTCTTGTAGTGGAATAGGACATTTCTTTCCTAAAGTAATTCAAACTAATATGAAACTCTTTTCTATATAAAAGTGTCTTTGGAACGCCTTGGAATTACTGCGAACTATAAGTAGAATTTATTAAGCTTATGAATCAAAGAGAAATGTTGTGTTCTTGCTGTTATTAAAAAAAATTTAGAGGTTAATCTTTTTCCCATTTTTTGGCGTAGCAATGACTCTTGTTTTTTTTTTCTCTCCTAGTAGGTTCTCTTTGGTTCCAAGGTATTCCCAGTTGCTGAGAGTCACATATTCTGTCTGAATAGCAGGGTGACCTTTTCAGAGAGGAGCCAATGTTTGTAAGCTAAAATACAAAGGAAGAAAAAACAAAGTTTCCTGAATGACGAATGACGGTGTGGCTGGAAGAAGAAAGTTCATTCAAACAGGCCTCCCCCTGACCTCACTGGAGTAGTGGAACCCTCAGCTACTGGGATGTGGTAGTATATGGAGGCTCTTTGATGTCTTTAGAATTCTCCCTCAGTGTCCCCATATCACTTGGGGGGAGGAAGCAGCATATGGCACCTTGATGCTGTGAACACAGCTGACTGCTCCTGGGAAGGGGAGAAGGGAAGCAGCCGACCTGCTTTAGGAAGGCAGGTGACCTGGGTTACTCCTACCCAGAACCAGTCACACAGATTACATTGTGTCTGGATATGACCAGATGTCCTCAATTCCCCAGGCTTGAATACACTTAACCTTGCTTCTTCAAACTGCTTTGCTTTCCTTTCCCACCCCCTCAGCCCCCTCCATTCTTAGCTCTTAAAAAAATATCACGGGTGCTGCAGTTATCATCCATCTCCTGACTTCTCATCATAGCTTTGCATAACCCTTTCAAATCTTCGCTTCCTTTCTCCCTCTTCTTTTTAACCTCACAATTTTGCTTTTTGGCAACCAACTGAAGATTTCTCTGTGTGACTTAAAAGAAATATTATGAGACAAACCCTCTCTTGGTACAAGAGCTACAGAATTATTTGCATATATAATCTGTTCCTGTGTGTCCTGCTAGCGTAGGCCTTTTTGTCTCCAATCCTCGTGGTGTAACAAAAGAATAAATTACAGGACTACTGATAGAACATTAAACTGACAATCTTTTGAGCACCAGCAGTTTTAATGGAAACAAAAGAAAATTCAAGATGATACATTTTCTTGTAAATGTATTTCTTTTTCCTGTCTGTCGTCTCACATATTATCAATTTCTTGCTTTCTTGTTATTCAGTTTTCTGCCTGCCAAATAACAAACCTAAAGCTGTCTTCGAGCCATTCTCATTAATGGAAGTGTGCTTGCTGATATAAGATTAAGGTATTGGCAAATTGGTTACAAAGCATTTAGGCATATAATTTAAAGATTTAGTTAAATTAATAAGCTGTAGAAATTTCAGCAAGACTAAATGTATTGCCTTACCTAACATTTTGCCTCCTCCCTGGCTACTTTGTTGGGAAGACTGGAAAACTGAATATAAAGGTGTTTATCTAGTGCCATCTGGTGGCAAATACGTTAAAAATCTCTGTCTCATCTCCAGTAACTCATTGCTGCCTTGTTGATTCCAACTCATGATGACCCCATCTGTGCCGGAGTAGAACACTCCAAAGAGTTTTCAGTGGCTGTAGTCTTAAGGAAGTAGATCACCAGGCCTTTCTTCCGTGGTGCTACTGCGTGGATTCGAACTGCCAACCTTTCTGTTAGTAACCGAGCACAGAAAACAAATGCTACTGTTTGGTCTAGTTTGAGATCCTAGGTTTAATTCTAGTTTTGTTTTACCCATTAGGGATAATCCAATTACGGGGGCTCATTTTTGGTGTCACTAGGAGTTTCAAGTTTTATTTTGCTTTGTGGGGAGCCAAAAAAGATGAAAACTCTTTCAATACCTTGAGAAACTACTACTTTGACATTTTAACTTTAACTTTTCCTTGCCACCCTGTTTCCTTTTGTCTTGCTAAAACACTGATTCTGCTGACATTAGGAAAATGTTAATAATCGAAGAAATAATTATGCCATTTAAAATTTAACATTGCTCACCTAAAGCACAATAAAATTTAAAAAATAAAGAAAAAAAATTGACATTGTTCCCTTCTGCTAACTCTTCTCACTTAAATCTATCAGTCTTAAATTTTAAATATATGAATTGTTTATAAAGTTTTCTTCAATTATACTTATTAAAGAAATGTACAACTATGAGAACAATAACCAGAGTTTCAGAATTTGACCCACTGTTATGGATTGAATTGTGTCCTCTAAAAAATGTGTGTCAACTTGGCTAGGCCATGATTCCCAGTATTGTGTGGTTGTCCTCCATTTTGTGATTTGATATGATTATCCTATGTGGTGTAAATTCTAACCTCTATGATGTTAATGAGGCAAGATAGAGACAGTTATGTTAATGAGGCAAGACTCAATTTACAGGATTAGGTTGTATCTTGAGTCAATCTCTTTTGATATATAAAAGAGAGAATTGAGCAGAGAAGGAGAGGGACTCATACCACCAAGAAAGGAGAGCCAGGAGTGAAGCATGTCCTTTGGACCCAGGGTCCCTGTGCTGAGAAACTCCTAGACCGAGGGAAGGACCCAGGGACCCTCCCCCAGAACCAAGAGAGAGAGAAAGCCTTCCCCTGGAGCTAGTACCCTGAATTTGGACTTCCAGCTTCCTAGACTGTGAGAGAATAAATTTCTCTTTGTTAAAGCCAACCACCTGTGGTATTTCTCTTACAGCAGCACTAGATAACTAAGATACCCACTGTTAGTAAAGTCCAAAATGAATAAACAACTCTCCTGCTATGCATATGGAAAGGAAACAAAAATTAAAAATAAAAAAGAGATTAATAACTAAATCAGAAACTACTGTCTAATTTAAATTATTCTTGTTTCCCAGGGTTAGCTTGACCTTTCAAATTCTGATCTCTAACTTGTAGTTGAGTCTAGCTTTGCTTTGACTGTGAGATGTTTCCAGGTTCATCCTGATACCTACTGACCAACTGCTCTGCTTCCAAAGCATTTCCACCTGTCTGAGCAGGGTGCTTTTCCTGTACTTGAACTGAGAGGCTGGTCAAATATGCATATGTCAATCATCTACCATTTCCCAACTGGGACAGAGGTAGATCCTTACCATGTTTACTTCAGAGACCTCCAGTTCCTCAGCACCTCTTATTGCTCTTCCTGTTGTGATTTTATTCTGTCATAATTCTTTTATTCTGTCATGGTCTTGTTCATAAAATAATAGACAGGAAAGTGAATTGGAAACGTAAACAATGTCGGGCAAGTCTAAAATGCTTTGAATAAATAATTGAAAAAAAACCAAACTCATTTCTGTCGAGTCGATTCCAGCACATAGCGACCTTATAGGACAGAGTAGAACTGCCCCATAGGATTTCCAAGGAGCAGCTGGTGGATTCAAGCTGCCAACCTTTTGGTTAGCAGCTGAGGTCTTAACCACTGTGCCACAGGGCTCCAAATAAATAGTAAGAGGTAGTTAAATGGATCACTGTCAGACCTCATATGATGTCTGCTGAGATAGCATGTATCTGGTGAGTCACATGGACAAATCCCTAATTTCCCAATACAACCAATCATCTGGAAATTTCTCCTTAAATAAATTAGATCTTCCGCTCATAGTTCCCCACAGTTATGAAAGGGTTTCTGTGGTCTTAATCTTTTCTTTATTATGATGCCCATAACTGTAAAAATGAGCATAATTTTTCAGGATGGCAGATTTTGGGATACTATACTTTTGCCATGTTAATTAGAATGAGAGTAACTGGATGAGACAGACCTGCCTAAAGCAGTTTCAGTTTAAAAGAACTCAAAACCTCTGTTCTTAATTTCAGCTAAACTACTACAGAGTTTTCCTTTTGGAAATGTGAGAGTGATCTCCTGATTGCTATGGTTTCGGTATTCCTCCAAAATATTCAGTCAAAGGATCCTATTTTACTGATAGCATTAGCAGTGATTTCATAATTGCTAGTTAGAATCGACATGTAGTGAAGTTTAAGTAGTTGTTGAGATTGTTTTTGATTAAAGATTTTAAAATTAAATACCAGTTTAGTGTCTGGCGTTATTTGAAAGAGCCAGTCTTCCACAGCAGGAATTTTAGTGGAAGAACGCCAAGCAATGCTCACTTTATGTATCACTTCCAGCCCTCTCTATTGGTGCCAAGTTTAGTATGGGTTAGAATTGAACAGGTTCAACCAGCCCATTTCTAAAATGTAATCATTTAATTTTTGTATAATTTTATTAAGGCAGTTTAATTATTTGATAGCTACATAACCAGAATATGATAGGATACGAGGTCATGATGAATACACTATCTTGCAACCTTTAGTATGGGAAAAAAATCTTAATCAAATTATATACAGAGATTCAATTAAAGTAATACATAATTGGTGTTGGCATCTAGTGCTGCTGTAACAGAAATACCACAAGTGGATGACTTTAACAAAGAGAAATTTGTAATTTATTCTCTCACAATTTAGGAAGCTAGAAGTTCAAATTTAGGATGCCAGCTCTAGGAGAAGGCTTTCTGTCTCTCTTGGCTCTGGGGAATGTCCTTGCTATCGATCTTCCCCTGGTCTAGGAGCTTCTCAGCACAGGGACCCTGGGTCTAAAGGACGCGCTCTGCTCCCGGCTCTTCTTTTTTGGTGGTAAGTGGTCCCCCTCTCTCTGCTCACCTCTCTCTCCTTTTATCTCTTGTAAAATAAAAGGTGATGCAGGCCACACCCTAGGGAAACTCCCCATACACTGGATCATGGCTGTGACCTGAGTAAGGGTGTTGCATCCCATGCTTTAACATAAGCTGATCTTGCCTCATTAACCACAGGCAAAATTTAGGGTTTACAACACATAGGAAAATACATCAGATCACAAAATGGAGGACAAACACACAATACTGGGAATCGTGGCCTACCCAAGTTGACACATATTTTGGAGGGACACAATTCACCATGACAGCATCTCTCTTTTTTTCTCCTGTTCAAGTGGGTATAGTAAGAAAAGCCTTCCTTCTGTATTATTCTGGTTTCTGTTTGGTTCTTTAGCTTTCTGTTTTCTATTTTTGCTGATCTTAAAAAGTAGAATAAAGAGACCCAACAGTAAAACAGGACAACGGCCATATATGAGAGGACTCTGCTCTTGGAATCTGTCTGCTCAACTCTGACCTTCACTCTTGTCAATGGTGTGCAGATAGAGTGGGCATAGATGCTGGGGAAGGGTACCATGCCCTCACCCCACTTAAAAAAACAACAACAAAAAACCATGCCTATGATACCCAAAAATTATTTCTAGGTTATCTGGATGTCTTATTAAAATTTCGTAGGTGTTTTATGAATATAATTAAGAGTCAAACATTCCATCTTATGAGACAACTTAGAGAATGCTAAGGTACCAATGATCCCATGTACAGGCAATCCCTGGGTTACAAACAAGATCTGCTCCTAAGTATGTCTTTAAGAATTTGTAGGTAAGTCGGAACAGGTGCATACAGTTCTTATTTAGCCTTATTTTAGTGCAAGAGGAGCCCTGGTGGCACAGTGATTAAGAGCTCGGCTGCTAACCAGAAGGTCGGTAGTTTGAATCCACCAGTCGCTCCTTGGAAGCCCTATGGGGCAGTTCTACTCTGTCCTATAAGGTCGCTATGAGTTGGAATCAACTCAGTGGCAATGAGTTTTAATTTGGTTTAGTGTAAGACAAACTTCAAGACTTTTCAATGATTTAAAAGCTGCACATGCAGCAAGTGAAGGTGATTGTGATGAAGGATTTGTTGCAAGTAGGGATTGGTTCAAACGTTTCAAAGTGAGTGCAAATTTACATAACAGTAAAGGGCAAGTAGGAGTTGTCTATAAATCAGATGTTTGTAACCTGGGGACTTAACAGTACTACAGTTCTCCTTTTCTTCAGAGAGATTGATTACCTTTTTATGCTTCAGATACTAAAGAGCAGGCAACTGATAGGGATGGACTAGTCTAGGTCCATAGAGGCAATATAGCTGTGTATTCTTTAAAAAAAGGGACAGGGTGCTTCTTGTGTTAGGGAGAAGGGGTTTAAAAAAGGTGCATCCACAGGAACTGGAAGGACAGGTATTATGGGTTCCACCAGAAAAGAGATCTTAGCCCACTAGGACATCATGCCTCTGAGAAGACAGACCTCAGTGAAAGAGGCAGTGGGAGTGTACTAAAGCTGTGACCTATATGAGTCTATTTGAAGTAAACGTAGGTAGAGGGGAGGGACTGAACTGACAGCTGACCTACCCTGTGAAAGAGGATCTATGTAAAACTTGAGTAGGGGCTGACCAGAAGATTCCATGACCTCATGTAGCACTGATGGAAGAAGGGCAGAGGACTAGCACTGACATGTGATTTCAAGGAATTATGGCAATAGCCACAACCTTAACCTGAGAAATCAGAGATATTCTCCAATAGGGAGAGAAGGCCCTGAAATGACACGTAAAACTCCATATCCTATGGGATTTTATAAATAAATACTTACACACATACATGTTTTTTTCTTCCAAGTAAAGTCTTCATTTTCATATAGAAACTGAGGACTAAAGAACAGTTTCCAGATTCAAAAACTTCTGTTTTAATGATCCTTGGTTTGAGTATTAGGTAGGAGAGATTCTGGGAGTGCTAGAAAATTTAGAAGGAAATTTCTTAATCTGCTCTTCACTTTCATTTTCAAATTCACTATTCACATGGAGGCGGAGCCAACGTGATGCCCTAGACAAACACTTCATGCCATCCCTCTGCAGCAAAGACCTGAAAAACTAAAAGGGATACAGACATCAATCCTGGAACTCTAAACATCAAATGAAGGGATAAAGAACTAAATCAAACGCCAAATGGAAGAAGAAACTGAAGGAAAACAGAGAATGAGGAGAGATACAAACTGGAGGTTCGCTGCTAACATGGCACAGCATCACCATCTTGGAACACAGCCAGCAATGACCCTGGACAAGGAGTATGGGAAGGCAACTTCACGGAGCTCAGAACAGACGACAGCACACCCAGTAACCAGAGAAACACGCTTTCCTATCCCTCACTCTTCTGCCTCATACGTCACTCCCAGCCCTTCCCAATGGAACATGCTGTGCTGCCTGGCTAGAGAGCTACAGCCCACCATCATCCTGGGTCTGCCCTGCTGCTACCTGCCGGCTCCTGCTACAGCATTTTTTTCTCTTTCTTCCTTTTCTTTCTTCCTCCCACCTAGTCCCAAATGCCACCCCCACCCCTTTCCAAAGGGCCATGCCACGCTGCTCAGCTAGAGAGCTGCCAACACATTATCCCCCCCGGTCTGCCCCACCCCCACCAGCCAGCTCCTGCCGTGCCATTTTTTTTTCTCCTTTTCTTTCTCCCTTCCACCTAGCCCAGTACCCCGCCTCTGCCCCTTCTTGCTGGGCCACATCATGCTGCCTTGGCTAGACAGCCACTGGCCCACCACCACCCCAGGTCCATCCTTCCCCACCCATCAGTTACCACCACACCATTTTTTTCGCTTTCTTTTTTCTCTCTCTCCCACTTAGCCCTGTATGCCACCTCTACCCCTTCTCACATGACCTCACTATACTGCTGCAAGTAGAGAGCTACTGGCCCAGCATCACCCCAAGTCAGCCCCCCCACACACATGCTAGCTCCTGCCACACCATTTTTCCCCCTTTATCCTCTGACCTAACCCTATCCCTTTCCACTGGGCCATGCCGTACCACCATGGGTATAGAGCCACTAGCCGGCTGCTGCCCCGGGTCCCACCCACCCCCATCTGCCCTCATCCACTGGCTCCCACCATACCATTTTTCCCCCTTTCTCTTCTTTTTCTCCCTCCTGCCTAACTCCACACGCAACCTCTATGCCTTCCTGCCAGGCCACACTGCACCACTGTGGAAATAGAGCCACTGACCCACCACCAGCCCAGGTCAGCCCTGCCCCCACATGCCAGCTCCCACCAGGCCATTTTTTCCCCTTCTTTCTCTTTCCCACCTAGCCCTGTATACCACCTCCCTGCCTTCCCGCTGACTCCAGATCCACCCCACTCCTACTTGTCAGCTAAATTTTTTTTTATTTCTCTCTCTTTTCTTTTCTTTGCTTCTCCCACCTAGCACCATATGCCACACTCCCATTCAGTGTGCTGCTATGGCTAGAGCATCCTCCTCTCGGGCCCACTGCTGCACTGGGCCCGAACTGTACCTCCAGCCACTCCACCAGCTGTTAAATGGAGGGAAGTGAGCCCATACCACTCCCCATCCAACACCCCTGCATATCTGGCGAGGGGCTGTGAATGCTTCTACACCTCTGGACCAACATCAGGAGGCAGACAGCACCCACCCACTCCACCCTCGGCCACCTCACCAAACCAGTGAACGGTAAAGTGGGCTCACCTTGTCTGCTGCTGGTTTGCCCACCTGGACAACATGGTGAGAGCTGTGGTGCACACAGGCGAGCTAGCAGCAAAGCACACCTGGCCTGCCTACCCTGCTATATGGAAACGAAGTAGGATGGAACACCCACACACACACAATCAATACAGAAAATAATACCTTAATCTCTCAGCATAAAATATGTAAATATTAAAAAAAAGCAGGACATGATGGCTCCAGCAAGTGACCAAGATAAAGAATCAGTTAACCTTCTGGTAGAAGAGAAGGAAGTGGAACTACTTGATATGGAATTCCAAAGACTAATATTTAGGGGTCTCCAAGTGATTAGGAAAGAAATCAAGGAAAACACAGACAAAACCAAGGAAAACATAGCCAAAATCAAGGAAAACACAAAGCAATAGAAGAAATGAGAAAAATCATAAAAGAACAAAATGTCAAAATAAACAATTAGAAACCATACAAAAACAGCAACTAGAAATCCAAAAGATAACAAAATTGCAAAAATGGACAACTCAATAAAAGGTTTTAGGAGCAAATTTGAAATAATGGAAGGCAGAATCAGCAAGATTGAAGGCAAATCCATGGACACCACGTTGCTTGAGGAAAAATAAGAGAGAAGAATGAAGAAAACCTAAGAATTAGGTAGGACACAATCAAGAGCAAAAATTTGTGCATGATCCAAGTTCCAGAACAGGGGAAGAAAATGGAAAACACAGAGGATTATTGAAGATTTGCTGGCAGAAAACTTGCCAAATGTCATGAAAGATGAAAAGCTGACCATCCAAGAAGTTCAACGAACCCCATATACAATAGACCCCAAAAGAAAGTCCCCAAGACATAGCATAATCACACTCACCAAAACCAAAGACAAAGAAAGAATCCTGAGAGTAGCTCAAGAAAAACGAAGTCACTTACAAGGGTTAACCAATAAGACTAAGCTCTGATTACTCAGAAGAAAATATGCAGGCAAGAAGACAATGGGATGACATATAGAAAACCTTGAAAGAAAACAAAAACTACCAACCAAGAGTAATATATACTATAAAACTCTGTCTCAAATACTATGGTGAAATTAGGACATTTCCAGGTAAACAGAAATTAAGGGAATTTGAAAAACCAAACTTATAAGAAATATTAAAGGGAGTCTTTCAGTTAGAGAACAAACAACATCAGACCACAACCAAGGTCTAGGACATAGGAAAGGATCAGCCAGATACCACCTAGGTAAAGAATTCCCAATAATAAAACAAAGCTAAAAGACTTAAAAGAAGAAAACAGAGACGTAAATGTGTAAATGGCAACAACCTCAAAACATTGAAAGAGGGAATAAATGGTGTGGGTATAGAACTTTCAAATGGAGAGGAAGTCAAGACAATATCAATTAATAAAAGAATGGTTCATAATTTAGGAAGATAAGGATAAATTTCAAGGTTACCACAAAGATAACAAATCTACTCATCAGAATAAAAAAGAAGAAAAATATAAAGTCTCATTAAACACAAAATCTATAATAATGAAATAAAAGTAAAGAAAATCCACAGAAGGAACTCAGCACAGGAAAGTGAAAGGAACAAAGAAAACATCAACACCACAAAAACACAATGTAACAGCAATAAACTCATATCTATCGATAATCACACTGAAGGCAAATAGCTTAAATACACCTGTAAAGAGACAGAGAGTGGCAGAATGGATAAAAAAGCATGACCCATCAATATGCTGTTTACAAGAGACCCACCTTAGACACAAACATATAAATATAATAAAAATCAAAGAATGGAAAAACTATATATCAAGGAAATGGTACCCAAAAAAGGGCATAAGTGGCAATATTAATCTTAGATAAAGTAGAATTTAAGTCAAAATCAGCCATAAAAGATAAGGAAGGACATTACATAATGGTTAAAGGGACAACCCACCAAGAAGATATAACCATAATAAATACATATGCAGCCAACAACAGGGCTTCAAAACACATAAAATAAATTCTATTTCTCACTGAAAAGAGAAATAGTTCTGCTTTAACAGTAGGAGACTTCAACACACCCTTCTCAGTAAAGGACAGAACATCTAGAAAGAAAAAAAGGATTCAGACGATCTAAAGGCCAAAATCAACCAACTTGACCTCATAGACATATACAGACCACTCTACCCAACAGCAGCAAAGTATACATTCTTTTCCAACACACATGGAACATTCTCCAGAATAGATAATATTTTAGGCCACAAAGGAACCCTCAACAAAATCCAAAACTTTGAAATACTACAAAGCATTCTCTCTGATCACAGTGCCATAAAAGTAGAAATCAATAAAGGAAGACCAAGGAAAAAAAATTCAAATACATGGAAACTGAATAACACCTTGCTTAAAAACAAATGGTTAATAGAATAAATCAAAGATGAAGTAAAAAATGTCCTAGAATCAGATGAGAATGAAAACACATTATACCAAGTATTTGGGATGCAGCAAAGGCAGTGCTCAGAGGTCAACTTGTAGCAAAAAAAACACACACATCAAAAAAGAAGAGGGGCCAAAATAAAAACATTAGCTCTACAATTCAAACAAATAGAAAGAGAACAGCAAAAGAAGCCCACAGCCACCAGAAGGAAAGGAAATAATAAAGATTAGAGCAGAAATAGAGAACAGAAAAACAACAGAAACAATCAACAAGACCAAACGTTGGTTCTTTGAAAAGGTCAACAAAATCGACAAACTATTGGCCAAATTGTCAAAAGAAAAGCAGGAAGGGAAGCAAATATCCCAAATAAGAACTGAGATGGGGGACATTACAACAGACAAAACTGAAATAAAAGGGATCATAACAATACTATGAAAAATTGTACTCCAACAAATTTGAAAACCTAGAGAAAAGGGACAAATTTCTAGAAACACATTATGTACCTAAACTAACACAAACTAAGATAGAAAATCTGAGCAGACACATAACAAGAGATTGAAGAGGTAATAAAAAAAAATCCCAACGATGACAACAACGAAAAAAACTCTGGCCCCAGACGCCTTCACTGGAGAATGCTGTCAAACATTCAGAGAAGAGCTCACACTAGTACTACTCAAATTATTTCAGAGCATAGAAAAGGAAGGAATACTCCTGAATTCATTCTATGAGGCCAGCATAACCCTTATACCAAAGACAGGCAAAGACACCACAAATAATAAAATTACAGGCCAGTATCTTTCTTGAATATAGATGCAAAAATTCTCAGCAAAATATTAACCAATAGAATTCAGTATCATATCAAAAAAAGAATGCACCATGACTAAGTGAGATTCATACCAGGTATGCAAAGATGGTTCAACATTAGAAAATCAATCAATGTAATCCAGTACATAAATAGAACAAGAGTCACCTGATCATCTCAATCAACGCAGAAAAGGCATTTGATACAGTCCAGCACCCATTCCTGATAACAACTCTCAATAAAATAGGAATAGAAGGGAAATTCCTCAACATAATAAAAGGCATCTATACAAAACCAACAGCCAACATAATTCTCAATGGAGACAGGCTGAAAGCAGTCCCCCTGAGAATGGGAAAAAGACAGGGATGTCCTTAATCACCACTCCTATTCAACATTGTGCTAAAAGTCCTAGCTAGAGCAATAAGGCAAGAAAAAGAAATAAAGGGCATCCAAATTGGAAAGGAAGAAGTAAATGCAGATGCAGATGATGTGATACTATACATGTTGTTGCTAGCTGGTGTTGAGTCTGTTCCGACTCATAGAGACTCTTTGTACAACAGAACGAAACACGGTCGGGTCCTGCGCCATCTTCACAATTGTTTTTATGCTTGAGCCCATTGTTGCAGCCACTCTGTCAATCCGTCTCCTTCAGAGTCTTTCTCTTTTTTGATGACCCTCTAGTTTACCAAGCATGATATCCTTCTCCAGGGACTGATCCATCCAGATAACATGTTAAATGTATGTGAGGCAATGTCTCGCCATCCTTGCTTCTAAGGAGCATTCTGGCTGTACTTCTTCCAAGACAGATTTGTTTGTTCTTCTGGCAGTCCATGATATGTTCAATATTCTTGACCAACACCATAAATCAAAGGCATCAATTCTTCTTTGGTCTTCCTTATTTATTGTCCAGCATTCACATGCATATGAGGTGATTGAAAACACCATGGCTTGGGTCAGTGTCATCTTGGCCCTTAAAGTGACATCTTTGCTTTTTAACTCTTTAAAGAGGTCTTTTAGCAGATTCGCCCAATGCAATGCATCATTGGATTTCTCAACTGCTGCTTCCATGGGCAATGATTGTAGATTCACGTAAAATGAAATCCTTGACAACTTCAATATTTTCTTTGTTTATCATGATGTTGCTTATTGGTCCAGTTGTGAGAATTTTTGTTTTCTTTAAGTTAAGGTGTAATCCATACTGAAGACTGTAGTTTTTGATCTTCATCAGTAAGTGCTTCAAGTCTTCTTCACTTTCAGCAAGCAAGGTTGTGTCATCTGCATAACACAGGTTGTTAGTGAGTCTTCCTCCAATCCTGATGCCATGTTCTTTTTCATATAGTCCAGCTTCTCCGATTATTTGCTCAGCATACAAATTGAATAAGTGTGGTGAAAGAATGCAAACCTGACACACACCTTTCCTGACTTCAAACAAAGTAGTATCCCTTGTTCTGTTCGAACGACTGCCTCTTGATCTATGTACAGGTTCCTCATGTGCACAATTAAGTGTTCTGCGATTCCCATTCTTCGTAATGTTATCCATAATTTGTTATGATCCACACATTCAAATGCCTTTGCATAGTCAATAAAACACAGGTAAACATCTTTCTGGTGTTCTCTGCTTTCAGCCAGGATCCATCTGACATCAGTAATGCTATCCCTGGTTCCACATCCTCTTCTGAATCCGGCCTGAATTTTCTGGCAGTTATCTGTCAATATACTGCTGCAGACACATGAGTAAATACTCGCAAACATTAGCTATTAGAGAAATGCAAACCAAAACTACAATGAGATACCATCTCACCCTGAAATCACTGACACGAATCAAAAAAACACAAAATAACAAATATTGGAGAGGTTGCGGGGAGATTGGAACTCTTATGCACTGCTAGTGGGAATGTGAAATGGTACAACCACTATGGAAAACGATATGGCACTTCCTTAAAAAGCTAGAAATAGAAATATCATACGATTCAGCAATCCGACTCCTAGGAATATATCCTAGAGAAATGAGTTGTTACATGAATAGACATATGCACACCTATGTTCATTGCAGCATTATTTGCAATAGCAAGAAGATAGAAACAACCAAAATGCCCATCAACAGATGAATGAATAAACAAATTTTGGTACATACATGCAATGGAATATTATGCAAAGATAAAGAACGATTGTGAATCTGGGAAACATCTCACAACATGGATGAATCTGGAAGGCATTATGCTGAGTGAAATAAGTTAATCACAAAAGGACAAATATTGTATGAAACCACTATTATAAAAACTCATGAAAGGTTTCCACACAGAAAAAAAACAATCTTTGATGGTTATGACAGTGGGGAGAGTTGGGAAAAGGAAATCACTAACTAGATATGAGACAAGTGTTAACTTTAGTGAAGGGAAAGACAACACATAGGGGAAGCAAGTACAACTTGACCAAGGCACAGCCACATATCCAAACACCTTGAGGGACTGAATTACTGGGGCTGAGTTCTGGGGACCATGGTCTTGGGGGACACCTACGTCAATTGGCATAACATAGTTCATAAAGAATATGTTCTACATACTACTTTGGTAAGTAGCGTCTAGGGTCTTAAAAGCTTACATGCAGCCAACTAAAATACAACTATTGGTCCCATCATGTTTGGAGCAAAGGAGAATGAAGACAACCAAAGACACAGGAAATTATCAGTCAAAAGGACTAATGGACCACATGAACCATAGCCTCCACTGGCCTGAGTCCGGAAAACTAGATGGTGCCTGGCTACCACAACTAACCGCCCTGACAGGGATCACAATAGAGAGTTCCAGACAGAGCAGGAGAAAAATGTAGGAAAAAACTCAAATTCACAAAAAAAGACTACACTTACTGGTCTGACAGACCGGAGGAACCCCTAAGACTATGGCCCCTGGACACCCTGCTAACTCAGAACTGAAGCCACTCCTGACATCCACCTTTCAGCCAAAGATTAGACAGGCCTATGGAACCAATGGTAACACATGTTAGGAATGTGTTTCTTGGCTGAATCAAGTATACAAGACCAGATGGACAACACCTGCCCAAAAGCAAAGATGAGTAGGCAGGAAGGGACAGGAAACCTGGACAAATGGAAACAGGGAACCCATGGTATAAAAGGAAAGGGAGAGAGTACGAGCACATTGTGGGGATTGCAACCAATGTCACAGAACAACTTGTGCATAAATTTTTGAATGAGAAAAAAGTGGGGAGAGTAATATGTACCTCATAGGATTATTGTGAAGAATAAATGAAATTATGTAAAAAATTCGGTATACGCACTATACAGCTTTAGGTGTGAATTAAAATGCTCGAAGAGGGGAAAATGGCGAAGATATATATTAAGACGTTACTGGAGAGTTACATAGAGGTGAAATATTTGTTGGTGTTAAAGGATAATTTTTAAAGGAAGCTACAATTATGAAGAGTCCTGGTGGTGCAGTGGTTAAGAGCTTGGCTGCTAACCAAAAGGTCAGTAGTTCAAATCCACCAGCTGCTCCTTGGAAACCCTATGGAGCAGTTCTACTCTGGGCTATAGGGTTGCTATGAGTCAATTATGACTCTCATACAACTATAATATTAAGAGATGTCATTATTTAGCTTATTGATTAATGAGGGAACCAGTAAGACATTACAACTAGTTCAAAGGAGAATTCAAAGTACCATATAGATAATAGCCTATAAGGAAATTAAGGAGTCTCTGGGTATTGAAAATGATTACTCACAGAAAGGGCTCGAATCCACCCAGAGACTATGTAAAGGCCTGGTGATCTACTTCTGAAAGATTACAGTCATTGAAAACCCTATGGAGCATGGTTCTACTCTGAAACACATGGGGTTGTCATGAGTTAAAATCAATTCAATGGCAACCTTTTTTTTTAAAGTTTAAGAAAATTGACTTATAAATAGATGCAAAACTTGCTTATTCCAGGGGTGGGGGCAGGGAAATAAATTGTCTTTCCACCTGACAAAATTAATGTGCATGTCTATGAACAAGAGTCATTTGCATTGCTATCAGTTATCTATAATTTACAGCATTGTAAAATAGCTGAAATATAATAAAAGGCTCAGTGATCCTACAGAATCAGCTAACCTGCCTAGTTACCCTTGAAGTCATCCAGTAATCTTTCTGATTCATTTCAATGTCTTTCACAATTTTCCCTACATTAGAAATTATGGAAATAATAGATTGCTTTCAAATACTCCACAAAATCCTATTTATTCCTAAATTCCTTCACAAATAACTCCATTCAGAAGATTTTTCCTGATCTCCTCAGCTGATTGTGATCTCTCTCTTTTGTAGCTCCAAAATTCCATTGTGTCTCTTTTATGTTGGCATTTCAGTATACTTTGAATGACAGTTATGTATTGTATGTAATGTGTATATGTAATGTGCTCAAAAGATATGTTTAATAGAATTTAATGTAATTCTTATGTCCATTCAGCTAGTCTTGATTAGTTTTGCTTATAGAGATGTCAGCTTGCTGCAAAGATCTATAAGGAATCATCTTTATAAGGAATCACCTTCCACAGCATTACTTTAAATTGAAGAACTCCAGGCAATGCTTGCTTTAGATCCAGACTACTCTCAAATCTGTTTTAAACTACTATGAGTGCCTGAAAACATTTCCACTACTGACTGACTAGTGAATTTAGTGAATTAAGTCATCATCTCTAAAAGAAGGCTATTTCAGTGACCATTAGCTGCTATGAACGAGTCAGCAGGGAGTCATTTATCAGTTTGATAGGTCTCAACGGAATGGTAAAGAGAACAAAGTTTAAAAAAGAAATGAAAGAAAGAAAAATGAGAAACAAGAAACTAGAACACTTGGAGTTGGGTATGTGCTGTGCCTACAATTACTGAAGATGAACAGAAGATGAAGATGACCTTTATGGTCATCCTTATGAGAAGACTTTACTGCTGTTTTTTCCCCAGTGAAACTGGAAGTTTAGAAAGATATTTCCATGAAGAGTGTGAATAGAAACTATTTGACTGCCTGAGACCACTGTTGGAGGTGGCCATCTCAGGTTGGGTCAGAGGTTTGCAGGTGAGGAGAAGAGCAACAACTCCCAAAGAGCTGGTCCTCAAGACGGTGACTCCGAATGGGTGTGACTGATGCCTGGGAGGCACCTAGAAGATGCAGTATCACAAGGCAGCCTGCCAAGAAGTGGAGTCAGGAGGATGCAGAAGAGGAGGCAGAACAAACGGTTATGGTGAAATTGTTAGGTGTTATTGATTCCGACTTTAACTCAAAATGTAGTAGTTGTCAAAAAAGCATGACCGGAGTTTCTGTTAAAATGAAAACAAAGAGTTTATTGAAGGAATAGAGCAATTGGAATCCGGCAGCACTTAGTGAGGATTCAACAAGGTGTTCCACCATTCTGAGGGAGAAGTGAGCTATTTATACAGAAAAGTGGGGAGAGGATTACATGACTACAGTCATGGGGGCTTTGGGATTACACAGTTACAAGATATTAGCAAGGTGAAATTGTACAAGATTTGCTGATTTATTTTCCAGCATAGGTTTCTTGGATACAACTTGGTAAGCTATGCATACATTCTTTCTAGGGCCTGCTGTGCTAGCAGACTTCAGAGGCCATCTTGACAAACATTTACTGACAAACATTTCTTCGTAAACTATGTCCTTGCCCCCTCTATTGTTTGCTGAGGATGGTTAAAGTTTTACAAGAAATTGCAGCTCTAAATCATAGGCTTTATTCTTGTTGTTGTTGCTAGGTGCCATCCAATAGGTTCCAACTCATAGAGACCCTATATACAACAGAATGAAACATTGCCCGGTCCTGTGCCATCCTCACAATTGTTGTTATACTTGAGCCCATTGTTGTAGCCACTGTGTCAATCCATCTCATCGAGGGTCTTTCTCTTTTTTGCTGACCCTCTACCCAGCGTGATGTCCTTCACCGGGGTCAGGTCCCTCCTGATAACATGTCCAAAGTATGTGAGACAAACTCTTGCCATCCTTGCTTCTAAGGAGCATTCTGGCTGTACTTCTTCCACAACAGATTGGTTTGTTCTTCTGGAAGTCCATGGTATATTCAATATTCTTCACCAACATCATAATTCAAAAGCATCAGTTCTTCTTCAGTCTTCCTTATTCATTATCCAGCTTTCACATGCATTTGAGGCGATTGAAAACACCATGGATTGGGTCAGGCACACCTTAGTCCTCAAAGTGGCATCTTTGCTTTTTAGCATTTTAAAGAAGTCTTTTGCAGCAGATTTGCCCAGTGCAATGTGTCTTTTGATTTCTTGACTGCTGCTTCCGTGGGTGTTGATTGTGGATCCAAGTAAAATGAAATCCTTGACAGTTTCAATCTTTTCTCCATTTATCATGATGTTGCTTGTTGGTCCAGCTGTGAGAATTTTTGTTTTCTTTACGTTGAGGTGTAATCTTCATCAGTAAGTGCTTCAAGTCCTTTTCACTTTCAGCAAGCAAGGTTGTGTCACCTGCATAATGCAGGTTGTTTATGAGTCTTCTTCCAATCCTGATGCCTTGTTCTTCTTCAGATAGTCCAGCTTCTTGTATTATTTGCTCAGCATACAGATTGAATAAGTATGGTGAAAGGATAAAACCCTGATGCACACCTTTCTTGCTTACACACGGTTACAAGACAATAGCAAGTTAAAATTTTACAAGGTTTGCTGATTTATTTTCCAACATTTCCTGACGTACACCTTTCTTACTTTAAACCACGCAGTATCCCCTTGTTCTGTTTGAACAACTGCATCTTGATTTATGTACAGGTTCCTCATGAGCACAATTAAGTGTCCTGGAATTCTCATTCTTCACGATGTTATCCATAATTTGCTATGATCCACACAGTTGAATGCCTTTGCATAGTTAGTAAAACACAGGTAAACATCTTCCTGGTATTCCACACTTTCAGCCAGGATCCATCTGACATCAGCAATGGTACCCCTTGTTCTTTATTTTTAGGAGGGCAGAAAGGAGGACTTTGGACAAATTTGATTGAGCAATGGAGCTTAGATTTAGAATTAGGACAGTCGTCTTTAATCAATGCAAGCATCTCAGTTTTAGGGTCCCCTCACACAGTCGTAACTGACTAACTGACCTTTTGAGTAAAGAACTTACATTAGCTTTTTGCAAACATTTGCAAGACTCTTTCCTGGAAAATTCCTTAAGCAATCATTATTACAATCTTTGTTGTTACATCTTGCCAAGAAAACAATTCCTTCTTTTTATCTAGTTTAAATTATACCATTTCTCAAGCCCTTCTGCAAACACGTCTGCAAAACGATGACTGTGAGCCGCCTCTCTCAAAGTTAATGTTAACCAGAAGTTAAGCAGCCAAAAGTAGAGTTTTTAAAACAAGATGGCGTTGTGGCCTGCACCTTGAGCAAAAGCCTCTCTCATGCCAAGCACCTAGAATGCCCCAATTCTTACACAAAATAAACATGAGATTTTGGGAACTGACAATGAGATGCCCAGTCTGCAAATGAACAGCTATGTCTTCTGCTGGGGCGTATGAAGACACAGGGACCTGTGTTATATTTGAAGAAGATGTGCAAAATGTGGATGCAGAAGGCAACAATTAAAACAGTGCTAAAATATAAGGGCCATATAATGAAAATGCTTAGCATGACAAGAACTGTCCTGACAAAAAAGAAGGAAAGAGAAGAAAACGTTTTCTTTCAGTTTCTTTCACCGTTGGATGTTCCAACTCACCATGACATGAGACTTGGAAGACTAAATAGAGTGGTATCATCCATCATATTATGAAAATTGAGTAGGATAATGATTTCTCCTATAGATCCAAGATGATTTGTAGCTTTCTACATGAAAATAAAGATGAATACATTGTAGCTCTTGCACCAAAGTTGGAAGAGCAAGAGATTCAAATGAAAGATAATTCAGACAAGCTATGAGCAGTGGAGACCACTGCACTGGAAATAGAGAACTCTGGTCCTCTTATTGATATCTCTTCTTCTGAGACAGAAATTTCTGCTTTTATGGAAACTCAAGATGTAGCCTTAGAAAACACTCCTAGATTCTTATTATTATTTCTAATAATAACTAGTCATAAACTTCTTAGAGATTTTATATCAAATAATTGATTCTGTAGCTTTGAATTGTGCATCTATTTTCATATGTTTGTTTGCTATATACATTTCTAATTACAGCACCAGCTTAATATAGCAGAAAAATACTTTAAAACATTTTTAAGAATGCCTCTTGTTTTTGGAGTATGTGGCCCTTGAAATAGAATTTAGATCATGGTCATCAGCTAATATTTATTTGGGTTGGTATTACACTGAAATCTGTATATCACTTGGGTATGTGAACAGATTGAGGAAATTTAAAACACTCTTTAAAACTAGAAATTATTGCATTGGGACCCAGAAACAGTTGGCATCCTTGCATAAAAGACACTTGGTACCCATTATTTATGTACTAAATGGGTCTAGAATTCCAGATTAAATTATCCACAGTTTTGATTCAATTAGCTTTTGATTCAGTGCCTATGTTTTTAATGACAAAGTTATTCCAGGAAAAGTTGAGCACTGGAAAAGTTTTGCGTAACTAAGATTCCCCTGAAGGGAGGATGTGAGTCACATGTACTTACATTAGCAAATAAAATCACAGTGCATGTCTGCTCCCTGTGGATTTTAATTTGCCGCAACAATAAAGTGCAAGTAATGGGCCTTAGGTTAAATTGTTGGATATAAAGTTCAAATCAGAACTAGGAGGTGAGGTAAATGTCATAGGCTAAATAATCTGAGAAGCCTTATGGAAATGCCTTCCCCCTCACATCTAGGTAGCCTGCCTCCCCACCCGCTACACTAGATATCTTCATGTGAGTCTTGTTACTTAGTTCTTTCCAGGGCTTTGAACCAGGTCATTCTGGTTTGAACCCCTGCTGAGAATTTGTATTTCTACCTCAGATATACTGAATCAGAGTCTACGTTTTAACAAGATCCCCATAAGAATCAGCTGGGGATACATAAGAATCACCTGGGGATCTTGTTAAACTGTAGATTCTGTTTCAGTATATCTGGGGTGGAAATGCAAATTCTCAGCAGTGGTTCCAACCAGAACAAACCAGTTCAAAGCTCTGGTTCTTTCAATTCAGGTTGCACCTTGCACTTATAATCCCAGTTATCAACTTAGAAATATCAGTCACTGGCCACAGGTGGAAAGAGTAGAATATGACCACGACAAAATTTTAAGTTGTCCAAGTATTAATTTCCCACTCTATGCCTCTCCTTGGGGATCACATTCATTTCCAAATACAGTGCTCAGACTTCTTTTTCCCTCTTCATTTATTATTTCATTTTTATTTTGTTTTACTTATTCATTCAAGTATACTTATGCATTCCATCCAATAAACAAACACCTGTTGAGAACCTATGGTGTTCCTTAATGAAAGTGCAATTGGCATTTTGGGTGGGATAATTCTTTGCACACAGTAGCCTGGGTGGTAGAAGCAGTTTGTGATCAGCTGCTAATCTAAAGGTTGCAGTTTGAACCTGCCAAGCAGTTCCATGGAAGAAAGGTCTGGCAAATTGCTTCCATAAAAATTGCAGCCAAGAAAACCCTGTGGAGCAGTTCTACTCTGTAACACGAGATCGCCATAACTCAGGAGCCAACTCGACAGCAGCTAACAACAGCAACAGCAATCCTTTGTGAAGGATTGTCTAATACATTGCAAGGCATTTATTATCCCTGGACCCTGTTCATAAAGCAGTCTGCAATCCCTGTGCAATTTAATATTCCCCCCTTCCATTTCTAAACATCTGAGAAGAACCCTGGATAATATCCACTGCCAGAGGATGTCAGAATGAATAAGACCAGGCACTTGACTTCCCGAAGTTGGTAACTTCCTGGGGAAAACAAGTACATTACAGTACAGTGTGATAAATGCTATTAAAGAAATAAACACAAACTACTGACTCCTGGGATATTCAAGAAAGCTTTTCAGAGGAGGAAATGCTTGAACTAAGTCTTTTATGAGCAAGTAAGTATTATCTAGATGAGGAAGATTTCTAAGCAAAGGAAGAGATATAAAGACCATGCCAGAGGACAGAAAAATGCTTTGGAAGCACTGCAAGCAAAATCATCAAGGCTGGTACTTGAAACTCGAGTTGGGGAGGTGGTGACTGATAAAACACTAAGTATGGCTGGGGGACTGATCAAGGAGGGTGTCTCAGGCCAGACTGAAATATTTGAACCTTATTCTTAGGGATATGGGGGCTTGGAAGAGACATGATCAGATCTGAGTTTCAGAAAGATTACTCTGAGAGGGTCTCTGGGATGTTGATTGCAGGAAATAAGACTAGGGGCAGGGGAAACCATTTTGAGAATGTGGGGTAGCCAGAAGACATGCGAAGGATACTTGAATGGAGGCAATGGCAGTAAGAATTGCCAAAGACCATCAGTAACACATCTTCAGTTGAACAAGTTGGTTTTATTACACCTACTCCTCATTTATTGAATATCTTGTTACCTGACATTTCATATTTACAACAATGGTAAAAAAAACTATTATCAGACTATTTTGTGCATTAACAACGTACATCTGGCAGTAACAAATGCTGAGGTGCGAGGTGAGACTAACACTGGCTGTGACGGTTAAGGTTTGTGTCAACTTGGCTGGGCCATGATTCTTAGTGGTTTGGCAGTTATGGAATGATGTAATTTGGCAGTTACATAATGATGTAATTTGGAAGTTACGTAATGGTGTAGTCATCCTCCATTTTTGTATAATGCCAGTTATCAGATAACAACCTGGTCTTTGGAAACTAACCATGTCAATAAGTGAGGAGTGAGTGTACTTGTTGGACTAAGGGAGAATGTGCACCATGGGGGAATTAAGAGGTGCCTCAGTAATAAAGTGTTAGAAGGAAACTATAGCATTTGAGCTTTGGTTGAGTAATTTTGGAGATAGTCTAAGGAAATGGGAGTTCACTTGCTATCAAAAAGCGAGGACAATTGAGTATCTCTAAATCTTATCTATAGAGGGCAGATAAGAGTGAGAGCTAATGTAGAAGTAGCAGCTGCTTATATTAGTTGTGGGGAGATGTTTGATATTTTGTAGGATGCACAGTGATCTTGTTTTTGTCTCACTTTATTATGGTCTCAAAGTGACTTTGTCTGATGTTGGTGTTTTGTGCCATTTTTATGTCCAACAAGAGAACAATATGACCTAGCTGTGAGCATTTTGCCAGCTTGTAGTAACAATGAAGTGTAGCTGTGAGCACCAGGCCAGTTCCTAGATGTGAAGGGGCAGTGTCTTAGTCATCTAGTGCTGCTTCAACAGAAATACCACAAGTGGGTGGCTTTGAACAAGAGAAATTTATTCTCTCATAGTCCAGTAGGCTACAAGCCCAAATTCAGGGCATCAGCTCCAGGAGAAGGCTTTCTCTCTCTGTCAGCTCTGGAGGAAATGTCTTTGTGATGCATCAGTCTTTCCTTGGTCTGGGAGCTTCTCTGCACAGGAACCTCAGGTCCAAAGAACGCGCTCTGCTCCCAGCACTGCTCTCTTGGTGGTATGAGGTTCCATGTGTCTCTGCTCGCTTCTCTCTTTTATATCTCAAAAGAGATTGCATTAAGACACTATCTAATCTTGTGAATCTCATCAGTATAACCTCATCACAGTGACAGAATTTACAACACATAAAGAGATCACATATAAACTCATCATAGTGATAGAGTTTACAACACATAAGGAAATCACATCAGATTACACAATCATACAACCCTGGGAATCTTGACCCAGCCAAGCTGACAATATTTTTGGGGAACACAGGTCGTTCCATGACAGGCAGTTTGTTTCTTGTTTTGTTATTATTTTTGTTTTCTTTTTCAGGATGGAGGTAAGAGAATAAATTCCAAAGTGGTTAAGGAATAAACAGTTTGGTGACTAGTTAAGTAGGGAATCTGAGGAAGGGTGAGGTGTCAATGCTGACTCCCAAGTTTCTAGCTTTAGTGACAGGCTGGGTGGTAGGGTTATTTACTAAGACATGACATACAGGTGAAGATTTAGGATGACATATGGATAAAATAAGTTTAAGTTTCCAATAGGATATTGAAGTAGAAAGCTGGTAATTTAAGTCTGCTGCTAAGAAGAAAGGTAAAGATTTGACAATATTCAGCATATATGTGGTAGTATCTAAAGTTGTAGGAATACATATGATCTTTCAGACAGAATGTGTAGAGTAAAAATAAAGGGTCAAGAACAGAGCTTTAAGTATTGGTCAGACAAAAGAAAGTCCTCAAATAAGGTGTTGGTAAGAGCAACAGGAGAGGCAGGAGGAAAATCAGCTTGTTGTTTGAGGAGTGGAGTAGAAGTGAGTAAGAGAAGACACTGTATGTAGAGTTCAAGTGCTTGGCTCTGAGGGGAGATAACATAGGATAGTGGATAAGCGGCATTGGGTTGAATGAGTTTGTTCATTTTTATGAAGAGACTTGATTAAGTTAATCAACTGAGGAGAAGTACCTAGTAGAGAGTGAAAAGTAAGCAGAAAGAAAGATTAGCAAAAATCCTGTAGAAGTTGGAGATCATGAATTTGCCTTGGTACAGTTCAGATTGTTGTCTGATTTCTTCTAACACCTATCAGTCAAGATAAAGGAAAGTAGAGGTCATGTGTTAGTTGTTTCCCATAGTATCTATTTCCTTCTTTCCAATAGCTTCTAATTTCCGTTTAGGGATCCATGTGATTCTAGTGAAATTGACTCCATAGCCAGTGCCAGTGTGGAACACAGGACTGAGCTTAAGCTTATCAGTTTACCCCATTTTCCTGGTCACAGTGATTGTTTCAATGGTGGACATATGACCTAGGACGTTTACTGTGACACATTTCGGCTCTTCTCTGCTGGATATGAATGAGGAAGGATTATAGCCCTGGAATTTGCTGGTAAGCATCTGGGACCGTGAGGGTTTGGCCTGAGAATGAAGCCAAGTCTATGGAAGGCAGAGTTGAAAGACAAAAAGAAAGTTGGTCTTGTTCACATCATTTGAACTGCTAAATTAAGCCCATTTGAAGGTAGTTTTACCTTTGGACTTTTCAGTCACTCACCCAACAGATTCCCTGTATTGTTTAAGCAAGTGTAAATTAATGTTTCTGTTACTTGCAACATTTTCTATAACCTAACCAATGTAAGGAGTGAAGGGTGACTTTCAGGTTGATTCAAGGTTGTGCTTAAGGTGGGCATATTCAACAAGAAGGATAAGAGAATGAAATGCCTTGGCAAAAAAGTGGTTAAAATGTTGGTGATAAAACCTAGATTCAGTAGTCAAGAAAGCACTTGGCTTACTTCCACTAAAATTTTCCTTTTCTCTACCTTATCTTCTTAGAACCAAAGTGTGTATTTTCCATCTTCACTATTAAATAATCTAAGTAATTTCAAATAAAAATTAATTTATTTAGAGTATGGTATTGTACTATACTTTGTGATAATATAAAAGTCTAGATTCCTGTTTCTAATACTCATACTAAGTAATTAGGGAGTTAAAACACACACACAACACATCCACCTACTTACTAAATATGTAAAAGAAAGATATGACAAAATAATGAGGAAGCGCTCAAGTGAATTTTGTAGACAGCAAGTGCAATGGGATTTGAGAGGAAGAAGTCAATCTGTGCTATTCAGCTAAAGTGGAGTGATTAGAGGGTATTCCTCAGGGGTCTCTTTTCTAATCTTAGTTAATCTGTTAGCATTAGAGAGGGCAACAGGTTTACTCTCTGCTTCTGATGGGGGAGATGAGGGTTTTTTTTTTTTTTTTTTTTTTTTTTACCAGTTCTGTGACCTTGAGCAAGTCACTTAACCTCTTTGAGCTTTACCTTCTTCATTTTTAAATTTTTGAAAAATAATTTAAGTCTCTACTTCTTTCTCAGGGTTGTTGGAGAGAATCAAAATCATAATGGGAAACAGAGGATGTTAAAATACCTTCCAAACTGAAAAGCACCAAAGAAAAGTAGAAAATGGTAATTAATGATGGACCTTGACAGACCCAGAACCACCCCGATTTCCCTGTTTTTTTATTTTGTTTTGTTTTGTTTTTTTATTGTTGTTGTTCAATAATCTAAATAGGTTGTTGTTGTTGTTAGGTGCTGTTGAGTGGGTTCCAACTCATAGCCCCCTCCGTACAACAGAATGAAATACTGCCGGGTCCTGCGCCATACTCACAGTCATGGCTATAGGTGATCCCATTGTAGCAACCATTGTGTCAATCCATCTTGTTAAGGGTCTTCGTCTTCTTCGCTGACCCTTTACTTTACCAAGCACGATGTCCTTCTCCAGGTTTTGGTCCCTCCTAATAACATGTCCAAAGTATGTGAGACGAACTCTACCCATCTTCGCTTGCAGGAGCATTCTGGCTATACATCTTCCAAGACAGTTGTTTGTTCTTATGGTAGTCCATGTTATACTCAATATTCTCTTCAACACCATAATTCAAACGCATCAATTCTTCTTCAGTCTTCCTTATTCATTGTCCAGCTTTTGCATGCATTTGAGGCGATTGACTACAGGGTTGCTATGAGTCAAAATAGGCTTGATGGCAATGGATTTGGTTTTTTTTTGAGGTGATTGAAAATACCATGGCTTGAGTCAGGACCACCTTAGTCCTCAAAGTGGCACCTTTGCTTTTCAACACTTTAAAGAAGTCTTTTGCAGCAGATTTGCCCAATGCAAATTTGATTTTTCGACTGCTGCTTCCATGGGCATTGATTGTGGATCCAAGTAAAAGGAAATCCTTGACAACTTCAATATTTTCTCCTTTTATTGCTTATTGGTCCAGTTGTGAGGATTCTTATTTTCTTTATGTTGAGGTGTAATCCATACTGAAGGCTATAGGCTTTGATCTTCATCAGTAAGTGCTTCAAGTCCTCTTCACTTTCAGCAAACAAGGTTGTATCATCTGCATACGGAAGATTGTTAATGAGTCTTCTACCAATCCTCATGCCACATTCTTCTGCATATAGTCCAGCTTCTCAGATTATTTGCTCAGCATACAGATTAAATAAGTATGGTGAAAGGACACTACCCTGACACACACCTTTCCTGATTTTAAACCACGCAGTATCCCCTTGTTCTGTTCCAACGACTGCCTCCTGGTCTATGTACAGGTTCTGTGTGAGCACAATTTAGTGTTCTGGAATTCTCATTCTTTGCAGTGTTATCCATAGTTTGTTATGATCCACACAGTCGAATGCCTTTGCATAGTTAATAAAACATAGGTAAATATCTTTCTGGTATTCTCTGCTTTCAGTCAGAATCCATCTGACATCAGCAGTGATATCCCTCATTCCACGTCCTCTTCTGAATGTGGCTTGAATTTCTGGAAGTTCCCTGTTGATGTACTGCTGCAACCATTTTTGAATTATCTTCAGCAAAATTTTACTCACATGTGATATTAATGATATTGAGTTGAGATGTCCCTTGCATATTTACCCAGTTTCCCTTAATGGTTACATCCTACATAACTCTAGCACAAATTCAAGACAAGGAGATAAGCATTGGAACAATCCATAGGCCTTATTCAGATTTCACCACTTTTATATATACTTATTGTGTGTCTGTGTGTACAGTTCTATGTGTATACAGTTTTATCACATGTGTGGATTCATGTAGCCACTACCACAGTTAAGATACCTAACTGATTACTACAAAGAGCTCCCTCATGTTACCCTTTTATGGTCACACCTACACCTCCCCTTCCCCCTCCCACCCTTGGCAACCACTAATTTGTGCTCCATCTCTATAGTTTTGTCATTTTAAGAATGTTATGCTATAGGTGGAATTGTGTCTCCCAAAAAATATGTTGAAGTCTTAACCCCTATACCTGTGAATGTGATCCTGTTTGAAAATACGGATTTTTCTTTTGTTATGTTACTTAGGCCATACCAGTGTAGGGTGGGTCTTAAACCTAATCCTTTCTGAGTGGTATCTTATAAAGGGAGGTAGAGTCACAGAGAGACACACCCACAGAGGGAATACATCATGTGTAGACCAAAACAGATGTATCTACAAACCCAGGACTGCCAAGGGTTGCTCACAGCTACTAGAAGCTGAAAGAGACAAAGTACTTTCCCCTAGAGACTATGCCCTGAATGTAGACTTCTAGCCTCTAGAACTGTGAGAAAATAAATTTCTGTCATTTTTTGTTAAGGCTGCATGAGACAGTTACATAAATGGAATTACACAGTATGTGACCTTGAGAAACTGGCTTTTTTCACTCAGCACATTACCCTTGAGATCCATCCAGGTCGTTGCGTGTATCAATAGTTATTTACTTTTTATTGCTGAGTAGTATTTATGATATACATGTATTATAACCTGTTTAATCATTTACCTGTTAAAGGACTTTTGGATTGTTTCTACTTTTTGACCATTACAAATAAAGTTGCTATGAATATTAATGTACAGCTTCTCTGGTCAGCTTTTAAACCAACGTCTTTTTCAGATAAGTCAACTAGGCAGAGCCCAGGCCACAGCTTGTGCTCAAGCCTAATCACTCTCCTTTTACGACAGTTAGCCCCTACAGGCCATTTTCAGTACAATTTCTAACAGACAAAGTAGACAGAAGCATATAATGAACATCCATGTCCATCACTAAGCTTCAACAGTTATCATCATTCTTCCATTGTTTTTCATTTATACCTCCACCCACTTTCCCTACCAACACTTGGTTATTTTGAAGCAAACCCCAGACAGGATAATTTTATCTGTAAATATTTCACTGTGTATCTTTAAAAATTAAGGACACCTTTTTTTGAATTTTTTAACACAACTAAAATGCCATTATCCTGACATCAGGTTTTGGTATTGGGATTATGCAATCCCCATAGAATGATTTAGGAAGGGTTTCCTCTTCCTTTATTTTCTGAATTATTCATATAAGATTGTTTTTTTTTTTTTTTAATGTTTGATATAATTATTCATTAGTGAAACCATCTTTCTTTGTAGGAAGTTTTCGATTATGAATTCAATTTCTTTAATAGATTAGATTTTTTGGTTTATCTTGTGTCAGTTTTGGTAAATTGTATTGTTGAAGATATTTATTGATTTAATCCTAGATGCTGAATTTTTTAATCTAATGTTGTTCATAATAGGAGTCCCTGGGTGGCACAAACAGTTAAGTGCTTGGTTATTAATAGAAATGTTGGCAGTTTGTATCCACTCAGAGGTGCCTTGGAAGAAAGGCCTAGCAATCTACTTCTGAAAGGTCACAAACATTGAAAACCCTATAGAGTACAGTTTTACTCCGAAACACATGTGGTCACCATGAGTCAGAACTGACTCAATGACAACTGATTTGTTCATAATACCCCCTGCCGTTGAGTCGATTCTGCCTCAGAGCAACCCTATAGGGTTTCCAAGGCTGTAAATCTGTACGGAAGCAGACTGCCACATCTTTCTCCCATGGAGTGGCTGATGGATTTGAACCAGCACGTTTTGGTTAACAGCTGTCTGCTTTTAACCACTGTGGACCAGGGCTCCTTAATAGTCTCTAATTTTTCCTTCTAAAATCTGTAGGATCTGTAATGATAACTATTCTCATTACTGAAACTGGTAATTGGCATTCTTGTTAAGAGACAATTATCCATGGGTCTCTGACATTTCTGCACATCTTGTGAGTAGAGGCACTGACAACCTTTGCTCTGGGCTGTCTTTTCAAGGATGTTTGTATAGCAAAAGGGTTTCCAGGTGGTGCAAATTGTTTGTGCTTAACTACTAACCTAAAGACTGGTGGTTCAAACTCACCCAGCAACACCATAAAATAAAGTCCTGGCAATCTGCTTCTGAAAAGATTACGGCCAAGAAAACCCTATGGAACTGTTCTACTTTGTAACACGGAGTTTCGCCATGAGTGGGAATCAACTCGATGGCAATGAGGATTTTTTTTTTTTTTTGGATATAGCGAAGAGCCTTGGTAAACAGTGATAGTGGCTCCCTCTGGACAGGTTTGTTTCGTTTATGGAGTATTTAAAATATTCTGTTTATTTACAAATATTTGGAATGTTCTTAGGTCAATTTTATTGATCTCTCAAAGTAATACAATATTTCACAACTGAATGAAAATGAAAGTACAACCGACAGAACTTGTGCGATGCAGCATAGTAAAGATAATTCCTCCCGCAGGGGTAAAGGTCAGGCAGGTTTGCTTGCAGCCTGCTATATAAGATTAGGGCTTCCTAATCTTGGGGTTTCTTAGCTAAAATGCCAACTCACTACATTTACAACATTTACCAGGGCCACTTTGTGTCATTCCGGTGGGAAGTACTTTCTTTAGTATTTTTTGTGGGGCAGTTCTTTTTATTTGTTTAATCAAAAATTTTTTTTAGTATTGAATTTTATTTTTGGTGAAATATACACAGCAAACCTGCTCCCATTCCAGTTTGTAGACACAATGATCAGTGACATTGGTTACATTCTTCATGTTGTGTGAACATTCTTGTTACTTCTGTTCTAGTTGTTTCATGTCCATTTACTTAAACTCCCTGCCCCTCAACCTTCTCATCTATGCTTTAAAATAGCTCTTGACCCTTTGGTCTTATGTACATATGTATGTATATGTATCTATATATACATATATATATCTTAAATACAGTACTCAAGGGTGACAATCTTTACTCTTTGGGCTAAACTGTTACTTAGTTTAAAGGTGACTTCAGGGAGTAGTTTTCATTCAGGGTTTGAAGAGCAACTCAGGGTCATAGTCCTGGGGACTTCTTCTGCTTCAGTAGGTTGAGTAAGTCTGGATTCTTTAAGAATTTGTAGTTCTATTCCACATTTTTTTCCCTTTTTGTCAGGATTCATCTATTGTGCCCCTAATCAGAATGTTCAGTAGTGGTAGTCAGACACCATCTAGTTCTTCTGGTCTCAGGGTAGAGGAGGCAGTGGTTCATGGAGATAATTAGCCCTGTAGTCCAGTTCTTTCTCTGATTCTTTGGTTTCCTTCTTTCTCTTTTGTTCAAGATGAACAAAGACCAATACAGTAACGCATCGCTTAATGCCCATGATACATTCTGTGAAATAGGACATTATGTGATTTGGACTTTGTGCCAGCGTGCTTAAATTATGAGCAATAGCATTCACTGATTTTCCACCTTTGCGTTGTTTAATAACGTTCTGTTTCACTTCTGAATCGGTACTTTTCCTTTGCCTCTTGCTGCTGCTATCACTAGCACTGGTTTTGCTGTGTTTGGGAGCCATAATGCACTTCACAGTAGTATTTTTGAAAGAAAATTAAACAGAGGGATAATGCTACAACACTTAAGAGATGTGTGATACACAAGATTGGATGCTGCTGCCTATGAGTTGCAGCATACATGGTTACATGGTAAACTTTTTATTTGTAAGTAGGGAAAGTTCACATTAAAAAAGTGATAGGAAGTACAGCACAGTACATACATAAGCCAGTAACATAGGCATTTGTTGTGACTAACAAGACATTTGTATTATTAGTTATATATGTTCTGTACCATTATATGCCTGGCAGCGCAATTGTGTTATATACAGGAGACATGAGACACACTTGTTGCATGCAGGAAGCTGTTGCGTTTGCTATGTCTGGTTACTTCCTCTATGTCCTGTTCTCCAATCAGGATTTCTGAACTCCATCATAACCTTATGGGACCACAGACTTATATGTGGCCGGATGTTGCCTAAACTGGATGTTATGCGATGCATGACTGTAGTTGGATCTTAGATGGCCACTCGTAAGTTTTTAAGATCCCAGACACTACTCATCATACTGAAAGGTAGAACATAAACTTTAAGAACTCTATTATGCCAATTGATTGGATTGACCCATGAGACCATGCCCTAAGCCTCTTGTGGGTCACTTCTGACTAATTCTCTTAGTTTTCACTTCTCTGAAAACATCTTTAGCCTGCCTTATGGAGGGGTCCTTTCTGAGTTGACAGTTTTTTCTTCAGCTCTTCTTGCTTTCATAGTTTATGATGTGAAGTCCGTGGTAATACAAATCATTATTCCTTTTATATAATATGCTATTTTTCTCTGAATGCTTTCAGATTTTCTCTTTATCTTTGGTTTTCACCAAACTGGCTATGCTGTTTCTAGATACATTATCTTCATCCTGCCTCAAGTTTGCTGAGCTTCTTGGATTTGTAAATTTATGTCTCTCAGGATATTGACTTTCCTCAAATATTTGGTGATTCTTGGTTTTATGGTCATCTGTATATTTGAGTGTTTTAAAAGTTGTTTATAGAGGCTGTGTCTGTTGCACAGTCCCTCTGGGGAGGAATAAGACCTGTAGCCACCACTTGAATATCTGTCTTTCTTCAGAGGTACTATGGGGAAGAGGTGGGGCATGCTGCTGAGCAGGAAGAGCTAGTAGCTAGTCTTCTAGGTAGAGGGATTTCTGGGTTATTCCATGTTTCACCAGCCACATGGATGCAGTCTTATCTATTAAGTCCAAGGTCCTATGTTCTACCTACAGTCCCTGTTGCTATTGTGGCATGGGAAGATGAGGAAGCTTCAACTGGCTCAGCTGCCCCTGTTGTGATACTCCAATTATGTACTTTGTGGTTTAGCTCTGGACTCCTTCCTGCCACATCTAGAAATAGAACACTCTTGGTGCTGCTACAACCTTTCATAGCAGTCTGTCCTGTTGGTGTTTGGGGCCACCACTCCTTTCTTCTGTCTAATCCAGCCACCTATCCATTTTTCAGGAAATCGTCATAGGTTCTGGACCATCAATGGCTAAACTTATTTTCCAATACACTTATTAATTTAATTATTTTCAATGTTTTTCCTACCAGGTTTAGGGATTTGTGGCATGGAAAGGAGGCTAGAGAGTGTGCCCAGTCTGCCTTTTTAAATCAAACCTGTTTTTCCTAAGGAGCAGTGGTAATAACAGCCAGGTTTAATTATTTAGTTAGGTAGAGAAGGAACACAAGCAGAAAAGAACACTACAAATTCTCAGTCATTATAAGGGGGAGAGATAGTCTTGGGGGTTCAAATTGTTCTGATTATAATAGAATGCTAAGCCTGCTAAGTTCATAGGTTTGATTTCTCACAAAGTGATTGCTTCACGTAGGCTTATAACTTTCCAGAATTTGCCTTGAATTTCCTAAATTTGTTGGTGAACTTTGCTTCCAAGCTTATAGTGCTATATTCAAACACTGCCACCTTGTGGGCCATTCCTCATGTCTCCCCATCCCACTCCTCAAACATTCTTATGCATATATCCATCTAGAAGGTTCAGGTTATGTCAAATTTTATTAAGTGCTAAGTCCTGGTAGTGCAGTGGTTAAGTAATACGGCTGCTAACCAAAAGGTCCGCCGTTCAAATCCACCAGCCATTCCTTGGAAACCCTACGGGACAGTTCTACTGTACCTTATAGGGTTGCTATGGGTTGGAATAGACTCGGCAACAATTTTTTTTTTTTTTTAAGAGCTATATTGGAGCCCTGGTGGCATAGTGGTTAACAGCTCATCTACTAACCAAAAGGTTGGCAGTTCGAATCCGCTAGCCGCTCCGTGGATAACCTTATGGGGCAGTTCTACTCTGGCCTATAGAGTTGCTATAAGTTGGAATCAACTTGACAGCAACAGGTTTGGTTTTGTTTTAAGAGCTATGTTAAGAGTTTTACATATACCATCTCATCTAAACTGAACAATAGTTTCCCACGTGGATGCAGTATTGCTACAGTGGTTAAAAGCAAAGCTGAAGTGTGCACCAGAGAGCCGTAACCAGCCAAGTGTTCCTGTGGAAGACAGTCTGGTGCAGAAGACAACATGGACAAACAATAAAGTTCCAGTCATCTCTAGGCCAGCTGCTTTGCTGGCCATCCTGTAGTAATAATAACTATTCTTGCAGAACTTAATCTGGTTTGAGTTTCTATCCATTGCAATCATAAGAATTCTAATATCCTCTTTTCTGTCACTACTATTCCTTACCCCTATATAACTTGAAAAACAGCATATGCATATGGTGAGTCAACATTTTTTGGTTATGAAAGATAGTTAGTATTTATTTTAAAAATGGCTTTGAGGAGGTTTATTACAAATGCTGTGTGGTTTAAAACCTTTTCCGTAGTGTTCCATTCTGGCATTGTTTCAAACTCCATTTCTTATGTCTGTACTGTTCTTCTCCTTACTTACTCCCATCTAAATCACTGCAATCTTCTAAAGCCATCTCTAGTTTCATTTCTTCCTCTAAGTTTATTTTAGAAATTCCAAGCAATGATTTTTCCAAATCTTGATTTTTTTAAATCACTCAAGTAATATTTAAGTATTATAATGAAAAATAAATTACAAAATTCAAAATAGAAAAAATTAAGAATCACACATAATCCCACCCACCACAAAGAGATAATCATTGCTCGTTGGTTATATTTCTGTCTATTCTTTATTCTCTGTGAAAACATAAACATACTTTAAAAAAATACCCAATTTTTTATTTTTTCCTCCCCTAACCATGTCTACAATGCATTTTTCATCTAATTGTTTTTCATTTGTACTATATCCTAATTATTTGATCCTTCTGTTCTGCAAATAACCACTATCTTTGAAAGCACCTAATTTTCCAGGTAAAATGGAGACAATTCCACATCACTTTGCTTGGAATGTACTTTCCTCCCTGCATCATCTAGTTAATTTGTACTCATTCTTCAAATTTTAGTTCAAGTGTCACTTCTTTGGGAAGCCAGATTAAATCTAGCATAGTATTTTTCTTTGCAATACTTGTAAAAGTTGCAGTTTATAGTTATGTTTGGGATTATCTGGGACTATACCTGTTTTTGTTCACTGTTGGATCTCTAGTGCTTACCATCTCTACTAATTCCCTAGCACTTGGCAATTAATACATATTTTTTAAAAAATGAATGACTGCTTGGAATAATTTAGCTGCTAAAGAAATAGTTCTTTATTTAGAAAAAGTAAGACTCATTATTTATGAAGAGTGTTATTACATGGTAGGCATTCTGCTAGGTGCTATTTCTCTATCTACATCATTATATTTTCACAATTCCAAAATGTATTATTGGGAGGGGCATGGCCAACATGGCGGAGTAGTTAGACGCTTCCTATATCCCTCTTACAACAAAGGCCTGGAAAAACAAGTGATTTGATTCTATATGAATATCTAGGAGCCCTGAACAAGGCAAAGTTGAGGAATTGTCTGAGTGATAGAGGAGAGGCAGACGGTTTGGAAGAAGCGAAGAGCACCAAAGCTGCGGCGGTGAAACTGCAGTGCCGTAGCCATGCTGGTCTGCAGTGAAGCAGGCAAACAGCTGTGCTGTGCGCGCGCTCGGGGAGCAGCTTCCACATCGAGAGAGACCCGGCAGCAGGGATTCTGCTTGGACATTTCAAACCAGTGAAAAGCAGCTCCCAAGAGGCTAAAATAAGTACATGTGTGCACCCTTTTGCAGGGAATTAAAAAAAAAAAAAAAGCCCATTTGGGAAAAACCTTCCTCCCTTTTACCTCCTTCCGCCGCGCTCTGCACCGGGAGTCTGCTCGGCCGGAAGTAGATCCGAAAAGGCGCCCTGACCCATTCTCCTGGCCTTGGAGAGGGAACAAATAAGCTACTGACTCCCCTAAGCCAGGAACACAGGGTCGGCACAGCTCCTTTGCTAGGCACAGGTATCAGGGGTCCGCAGGCTCTGAGTGCCTTACACCCCTGTATAGACTTGTGGGGACCCATCTCAACAGCGATACTCCTCACTACCACAGTATAACCAGGCAAACATCTTAAGTTTAACTTCAACTGCTTCAGCTGTGAACTGGCAGATTTGTGACCCTTGAAACAGCCCTGCCCCTTAAGTAGGCACTTTTATCAATCTGCAGCAGGGGCTTGAGGACTGGTGGTAGCACCTAAAGTGCCTAGTCACCTGCTACAAGAGTCCAGAAAAAAGTGGTGCCCTTGAGTCTTTACAGCCAACAGAGTGGGGTGCTCATAGTCTGGCTGCAAAACTGACCTACCTACTCACCCTAGAGAATAGGGACATGCTTTCCTTTCAGACTCTCAGGGGCAGCCTTCAGCCCCCTGCCTGGCTCAGCGCATGATCCCCTACCACAGCCAGAGTCCAGTGCCTGAACCAATCACCCATGCCTCTCTAGGACTGGGGGTGAGAGCCTGCATCACACACTTGATGACCAACTGCCTGAACACCCGAGCTGAACCCATATAGGAAAATTTAACGGACTCCTGTGTGCACGTACTTAGTTACAGAGCTAACTACCTAGTGTCAGAATGTTAGAGATCCAAAGGTGTCAAAAATCAAATAGGTGCATGTGAGCAGCCTATTTGGGCATATCAAAACGAAACAAAATAAGAAGCTAGGTCTCACTAAACAAATACAAAATAAAATTATAATAAATTATTGATGGCTCAGAGACAACAGTCAATATCAACTCACATAAAGAGGCAGTCCATGATGGCTTCAGCAAGCTCCCAAAATAAAGAATCCATAAATTCTCTGGAGGAAGAGAACTTCTTGGAATTACCAGAGTCAGAATACAGAAGATTTATATACAGAACTCTTCTAGAAATTAGAAAGGAAATTCAACAGAATGCAGAAACATCCAGGGAACACACAGACAAAGTAGTAGCGGAACTTAAAAAAGTTATTCAAGAACATAATGCCAAATTTAATAGGCTGCAAGAATCCACAGAGAGACAGCAGAAATCCAGAAGATTAACAATAAAATTTCAGAATTAGACAACTCAATAGAAAGTCATAGGAGCAGAATTGAGGCAGTAGAAGTTAGAATTAGTGACACTGAAGATAAAGCTTTTGACGCCAACTTATTTGAGGAAAACGTCAGATAAAAGAATTACAAAGAATGAAGAAACTCTAAGAGTCATGTGGGACTCTATCAAGAGAAATAACCTACGAGTGATTGGAGTACCAGAACACGGGGGGATAAGAAAATACAGAGAAAATTGTTGAAGATTTGTTGACAGAAAACTTCCCTGATATCATGAAAGATGAGAAGATAGCTATCCAAGATGCTCATCGAACCCCACATAAGGTCGATCCCAAAAGAAAGTCACCAAGACATATTATAATCAAACTTACCAAAACCAAACATAAAGAGAGAATTTTAAGAGCAGCTAGGGATAAAAGAAA
>NW_004444090.1:2723987-2768038 GCF_000243295.1 Trichechus manatus latirostris
AATGGGCCACATAAACCAGAGACTTCATCAGCCTGAGACCAGAAGAACTAGATAGTGCCCGGCTACCACCAATGAACGTCCTGACAGGGAACACAACAGAGGGTCCCTGATGAAGCAGCAGAATGATGGGATGCAGAACTCAAATTCTAGTAAGAAGACCAGACTTAATGGTCTGACTGAGACTGTAAAGCATGGAATGTCCAGTAAAAAGCATGGCCCCTGGACTCCCTATCACCCCAGAACTAAAACAATTTCCAAGGCCAACTCTTCAGCCGGGGATTGGACTGGACTGTGGGACATAAAGTGATACTTGTGAAGAATGTGCCTCTTAGTCAAGTAGATACAAGAGACGAAAGGGGCAGCTTCTTGTCCAGAGGTGAGATGGGAAGGCAGAGAAAGTTAGGAGCTGGTTGAATGTTCATGGGGAATCAGGGGTGGAGAGGAGGAGTGTGCTGTCGCAGAATGGGGTGACAGTTGGGGGTCTGATAACAATGTATGTAAAAAAAAAAAATCTCTGTATGGGAGACTAACGTGAAATGTAAACTTCATTTAATTACAACAATAAAAAAAAATGTATTATTGCTCCTACTTTTAAGATGAGGAAACGAGGCTTCAGAAAAGCCAAGTACCTTGCCAGATACAAGAGACAGACATAAAATTTGAACTCAGGTTAATGCATTTACATGATTAGCTTTACTTGCCATTACTGACTTCTTTGTTTATGAATATCAAAGTTATCTTATATAGCTTATTTTCACAATCACTGATGTTTTTCACATTATAAACTGGTTTTTGTTACATGTTAAAGTAGGAAGTAGGACACCTAGAATAAGGCACAAAGAAACAGAATATTGTATTGGAAAGGTCAGCAGGAAACCTGGGTCCTAGTAAATCCTTCCCTTTCCCTTTCACTAACCAGTTTGTGACTTTGAGCTAGTAACTTACCCACCAACAAAAAAGGTATCAAAAAAATAGAATAACACCGAAGACTTCTAGTCCAGCTCCTTCGATTTATAGATCAGAGAGACTTAAGTGACTTGTCTAACTAACAACGTGGCAGAGCTGTAAAACTAACTCTTGACTCCTGGTGTTGTTTGTTCCCAGTCACACACCACTCCTTAAACATTTACTGAGTGCCTACTGTATTACGCATTCAGTATCCTACTATAGATTATTGCCTACTGTCTTTCCTAATTTTTTTCACTTGACCACTTTTAAAATGGCCTGTAGATCCAGAGTTAAAGAAGAGGGGGCGGGTAGAGATAGTGCAAGCCTGGCGTCAGGCACTGAGTGACGTGACAGCGGTCGCCAGCTGTTCCCGCAGTGGCGATCAAAGAAAGCAGTGACGCCTTCTAATCCAGGAACTGACTCCGGGGAGTGTGTAATACAGTGAGCCAGGGAGGGGCAGGGCTGCGGCTCCGAAAGAGGATGCCTATGGTTTTCCAGTGACCCCACTGCTAGGGCGACTGGAGGAAACTTTTTTTTGTGGAACATGCCTATGCTTTTGGCTTCTGCTGCATTAGTGATCCTGCACCCAAGGCATCCCTCTGTCTTCTCCACCCTGGGTTTATCCTCCTTTCCTGGCCTCCTGCTGCGACTGTCGACACTGAAAGGGACCCTAGTTGCTGGCGTTAGAGACTCCAGCGGCAGCCTTCCACCGCCCCTGGCCTGCTCCGGCGGCCCCAAGATCAGCAGGGTCAAGTTCCTTTGGGGCTGCAGGGAAAGGCCATAGCTTAGATGCTGTCACGCGAGCCCTTCTGGATAGGCACCAGCCAATCCTCATGAGGCATACACGAGCCACAGCCAATCAATGCCCGTCTTATTCTTGAGTACCGCCCGCGTCGGCCCTCTGTCCCTGCCCCCTTTCCGGGTTCCTGTAGTCGCGGCTGTGGTTGCAGCCGCCTCCGCAGCAGAGCCGGCTCTGGGGACTGGCCCCCCTGGCGCTTTTCAGTCTCTCTTGTTGCTTTCACTGAGGATGAGTCCCTGCGCAGCTGTGTGCCCACACCGCGGAGACCAGCGGCGCAGTTTCATCTAGCGACTGGTGAGGGAGGGTTCGGCCAGGCCCGAACAGTGTGGAGCGGGCTCTAGTGACCGCGTCCCATTCAGCCCGGGGGCAGTGGGAGAGTAGTCACCTTCCATAGGGTGCGAGTGACCGTCAATGGCAGTGGCGCGAGTGGATCACAGGGTGGGGACCCAGCGGCGCAGAGACTGTGGGGCTTCGCGCGAGGCGGCACCGGGCAGGCCAAGTGGTCGGGCCTCGGCAGCCGCCTCCCAGCCGCCTGCCTCAGCTAATGAATGGCCTGTTCTCTCGACGTGTTACGTTGCAGTCCTGCCAGACACGCCCTCCAAGGATGTTGCATTGCTAGTGTCGATAGTTGTCCAGTGTCACTTCCCCTTGAGCTTTGGATTTGAAGCCATTCCTGGAGGCGCCCATCCATTCCCTTACCCGCTTCGTGGGGTCACATAGTTTTAATACACGCTAGGGATACTGACTCTGTTTGGGGAAACAGATTGTGAATTTTGAAATGTGAATTACTAGTGCGTGAAAAGGGACTGCTTTTTCCGGGGGGGGAGGGCGGTGTCGGGGAGACAGAATAGAGGCCTTTTGTTCTTGTGTCAGGCAGAACTGTCAAGTTCGAAAAGACTGACTTTCTTTCCAAAGTGAAACACATGAAACTTCAAGTGTGTTAGCAAGACGGGATATTTTTTTTTTTTTTTGCTTACGCTTTGACATAAGGTTTGAAACTCGATATTTATCAGAAATACTGAAAGAATGTGAGTTTTACAAATGAGTTTTCTGTGCCCATAATATGCAAATCTGTATGCTTGCGTAGCACTTCTTGATTTCACTCCTTTTTCTATTTTGAATTCCGTGATTTTCATTTGTTTTTGAAACTGATCTAAGGTAGGTGAAGGCAGAAAGAGCTGTTTTTTAAAAAGAATTATATTACAAAATATTTGCAGAAAACTTTAGTCAAACCAAAGATTATTTCAGGAAATAAAAAAAAAAGACTGTATTCCATTATTAAAAACTTTTTTTTTTTTAACTTGCATTAAGGGCTTTTGGCATGCTAAATTCTATTTAAGGAATTTATTATATTTTAAACCCTTATTGTGCTTCTGGACCATAAAGTTCAGTAGATCACAAATGAATATATACCTACTACGTAAAAGAGTTCAATATTACTTTAATTATTATAAAAGACATTATAATTAGTGCATTATAAATGACATGAAAATTAACATAGTTTCCTATCATAAATAGGACAGTAATTCTTTGCTACATCCAAAGATGTGCCTGTCCCCTAAAATTTGGGCATTTTCTGTATTGTGAAGCTGGGTATTGCACTGATAAAGCATAAAACTGAAGTTTCTGTCTCTTGTAATGAGAATATTTGATATAGCATTAGAATAAGATATATTGCTAAAGCTAAATTACTAAGTTCCTAAGGTAGTAAGTGCTTATGTTTTAAAATTGTTATGTAAACTATTTTTAGGTTTTGAAAGGGTTTTTTTATTCTTTGATTACGAGTCACTGTAATTCGTAGCCTGTAACAGTTATTTTAATTTAATATAGATACAAGTTTATAGGGAAGGTATTTTGGATTTAAAGAGCACTTAAAAAAAATAAACCTACTTTATTGAATGCATACTATGTTTTGTGAGAAGTATTAAATATGGCATTTACCCCCTTCCTGCCCTCTTAAGGAGCTTAAAATCTTTATGTGTAGACAGTGTACGTACTTACAACACAAATTATTGTCATTGTAGGTAAAGATATTTAGCATGAAGAAATTAAGGGACTTGCCCAAGGTTTTAGATAGTAGGAACCCAATTTTTATGACTACAAATAAGGGTAAAATATTCTCCTATACTATTTTACTTCTCATTGAACATTTCCTAAGTGCATTTTGAGAGAGCAGTTTGGGGTGGAGTAGAGTGGGATAGAATCTAGAGTGCTCTTTTCTGTGTGATATTGAATGTTGTTGTTTGCTGCCTCCAAGTTGGCCCCTGACTCATGGTGACATGCTGAACAGAATGAAATGCTGCTCGGTTGTGCGCCATCCCTGTGATGGCTTGTAGATCGGACTGTCGTGATCCATAGGATTTTAATTGGCTGATTTTCAGAAGTAGATTGCCAGGTCTTTCTTCCTAGTTTGTCTTAACCTGGAAGCTCTGCTGACACCTGTTCAGCATTATAGCAACACACAAGCCTGCACCGACAGATGGGTGGTGGCTGCACATGAGGTACATTGACCAGGAATCAAACCTGCGTCTCCCAGATGGAAGGTGAGATTTCTACCACTAAAAAACCACTGCCCCCGTGATACTGAATTGGCCACTTAAACTTCCACATCAATTCTCTCATTGTAAAATAAGACTAATTAGCTTTATAGGGGCAGGCGAAATGAGGATTAAATGAATTCGTTTATATAAAGTGCATGCTTGTCCGTATGAAAGTTCAAAAGATGGTAGGTATTATGTGTGTAAGCCATGGGAGAGTGGCAGCCTTGTAAAGATTTCGGTGAGAAGCATTCCAGGCAGAAAGAACTTTACTATAGTTATGTTATTTTCTGACCTGTATATCAATATGTCCACTCCCCCCTTTTTTTGTCTTAATATTTGTTGAGTGTTTACCATATGAATAAAATTGTCTCATTTAATTTTCAGAACGTCTCAGGAGACAAACAGTTGTTATTTCCTTTTTACAATTAATTAAAGCTTAGAGAAATAAGTCATGTGCCCACGGTTACTTAACTAATTAGTGGTGTAGCTTACTAGCTCAGGTGTTGTGAATCCAGAACTTTAAATGCTAAATAGTGTCCAGGCCTAACTGAGATCCTTTTCCTGAGATCACAAGGCTATTCTTAGCACATGAGACATACGTATTAGTTCATTTTGGTTTTGGACATGTCAGGGAATAGCACAATCAGATTTGTTTTAGGAAGACAGCTGAGCTCTTAAGCAAGGGTAAATAGGATTGTGTGCTGTTGTTGAGGGCCCAGCTTCAATTGGCTAAATGTTTGTGGTCGATCAGTGTTCAAAGTTGAACATTGCCTCTAGCTGGCCATACTCCTCCAATTCAATTTCCTATTATCACTTCATATTTATCATGTATAATCAGACATTTTCAACTTTTTTGTTTATTCCTTTGTTTTGTTTTGTTTTTCTGATTTCTAACGTATTAATCCCTTACTCTTCTTCCTGGCTGCCTTGTAAGCTAAGCCAGAAACTGAGTTATCACCGAGTCTTGTCAACTCAAGATCCTAAATACATCTCTGACTTGCCTACTTTCTTTATCCCCAAAGAACGGCACATATTCTGGTCCATCCTTGTCTATGTATTAGGTCTCACTCCTGTCTTTCTTCCGAATTACTTGGAGTTTTCAGAATGGACTGAGATGATTCCATTGTTTTTATATTTACCATTCTCCCTGCCTGGAATGCCGTCCCACCCAGAATTTAGCAGGGAAACATGTACTCATCTTCTAAGTCCTAGTTTATGCATCTGCTCTAGGAAATCTTCCCTGTACTCCTCTTGTCTTCTTCCCATTCTTGTGCATCACTTGTTTTTCCTTGACCATAGGTTTATAATCATGATATGTTATCATTACTTGCTTAAATAAAGTCAATCTTCTCTACCAAACTGTGACCCTTTGATGCTAGGAACTGTATGCTAGATACTCAATAAATTTTGTTGAATCAATACAGTTGTTTAACTATGTGTTCACCTAAATATTATTCATGAACCTGTATTTTAACATTTTATTTAAAATATTTGAGTCTTACTTATTTTTGTATTCCCAGTGCCTGTGACCCACTGTGGATACACTGGAGAGGCAGTGTGGTGTCGCAGAAGTAACATGGGCTCAGCAGTTATACAGATCTGTGTTGTAATTCTAACTCCTCTTTTATTGGTGGTATGATTTGGGTGGCTGACTTAGCCTCTGTGATGTAAACTACCAGCATGTATTGGGTGCTTAATAAATATTTGCTTTCTTCCCCTTTAATAAGCATTTGTTGAATGCATAAATAAGATTTAGAGTAAGCATTTAGGAAAGATGTGTAGGCAGGAATAGGTTTGGGGATTATGAGTATGTAGATTAGAGTTGGAGCCACGGTGGCGCAGCGATTAAGAGCTTGGCTGCCAATCGAAAGGCTGGCAGTTCAAATCCACCAGCCACTCCTCGGAAACCCTATGGGGCAGTTCTGCTCAGTCCTGTAGGGTCGCTATGAATCTATCAATCGCTAGACGGCAATGGGTTTGTTTCTGGTTTTAGGTTAGAGTTAAAAACATGAAAGGGATTGGAAGTTATCCAGGAAGAATATGACGTAGAAAGGAGAAGAGGACTGAAGAGGTAAATATTGAGAGAAGCCCAACATCTGAAGGTCCGGGGAAAGGATAGTGCCCTATAAAGTAGTGGTGGAAGATAGATCCCATATGTAAATGCTTCAGTGATTCCCTGCCCTTTTAGAATCCCTTTCTAGACGCCTTAGGAGTATGTAGTGTTAATGACTCAAAAGCAGAGGAATCAAATAAGATAAGGACTGAAAGTATCCCTAATTTTTGGCAGTTTGAGAGTCACTGGCAACCTTAGTAAGTATGACTTCATTGGAGGAGTATCCATGGAAACCAGGTAACAGTGGCAATGGTACTCAAACACGAGCCTTGGGATTAAAATTGTTATCTTTTGTTACTGAAAACGTAATAGTAATAAAAGCTATTTGTTGAATGGGTGTTTGGTGCCAGGCACTATGCAAAGCAGTTTACATATATTGAATTTGGCCACCGACTCATGGTGACCCCATGCACAGTGCAGTGAAATGCTACCTGATCCTGCGCCATCCCCATGATTGCGCATCCAACTATTGTGATCCATACGGTTTTCATTAGCTGATTTTGGAAGTAGATTGCCAGGCCTTTCTTCCTAGTTTGTTTTTGGTTAGTAACCGAGTGCTTAACCACTGCACCACCAGGGCTCCTTCTTAATGTGGAAGCTCTGCTGAAACTTTTTCAGTGTTATAGCAACTTGCAAGCTCCACTGACAGATGAGTAGTGGCTGTGCATGAGATGCCTTGGCCAGGAACTGAACCTGGATCTCCTTCATGGAAGGCAAGAATTCTACCACTGAATCACCAGTGCTCCGTTACAAATATTATCTATCTCATTTATCGTTACAGTAAGTCTGGGTGGGGTTGGTGGCATTATCTTCATTTTCAGATGAAGAAATGAGGGTTTGGAAAGGTTATGTAAATTTCAGAGTTACGGAACCCAAGGTCGAGAAGGGAGAGTGTTGACGTGTTGTGGGGTTGTTAACCAATGTCATAAAACAATATGTGTACTAACTGTTTAATGAGAAACTATTTGTTCTGTAAACCTTCATCTAAAGTACAATTAAAAAAAAAAGAGAAAAAGAAGAAAAAAATTAAAAAAAAATTTTACAGTTACATAACTAGTGATAGACAGGGTTATTACATTTGAATCCAGATATGTTGGACTCTGAGAAACCCTAGCTCTTAATCACGTCCATATTTGTGTTCATAGTATTCTGTATGTGCATCTCTCTATATGATAATATGGTATGACTGTTATATTTACTATTCTTTTTATCCTTTAAATGTTTATTTTATATAGTAACAAATTAGGAATTATCTTCTGTTGTGTCTTAATTCTTTTATGTAGGGTTTGAATGATTCACCAATAAGTAGTTTCTTTCAGGTATCATGCATACACTGAAAATACAAAGGTGGCAATATTTTAGAACCTCAAAAAACCTAAACCAAACCCATTGCTGTCAAGTCGATTCTGACTCACAGCGACCCTGTAGGACAGAGTAGAACTGCCCCATAGGGTTTCCTAGGCTATAATCTTTACACGAGCAGACTGCCACATCTTTCTCCTGCAGAATGGTTGGTGAATTCAAACTGCCAGCCTTTTAGTTAGCAGCTGAGCACTTAACCACGGTGCCACCAGGGCTCCTTAGAGCCTCAGAAGAATGAAATTAACTACGTGACTGTTTTCTCATGTATCATGTTTTCAATTTTAACATTTTAAACTACTTGAAGTTTTGGTAACTTTTTTTCTGCTATCAGCTAACTACCAGACACCTTTCTTTATTTTTTGTTCTGGCTCAAATCAACACTTTAAAGATGGTATCTTAGTTATCTAGTGCTGCTATAACAGAAATACCACGAGTGGATGGCTTTAACAAAGAGAAGTTTATTCTCTCACAGTCCAGTAGGCTACAAGTCCGAATTCAGGGTGCCAGCTCCAGGAGAAGTCTTTCTTTCTCTGTCAGCTCTGGAGAAGTCCTCGTCATCAGTCTTCCCTTGTTCTTGAAGCATCTCAGCACAGGAAACTCAGGTCCAAACGACGTGTTCTGCTCCTGGTGCTGTTCTGTTGTTGGTGCAAAGTCTCATGTCTTTCTGCTCACTTCTCTCTTCTGTATCTCAAAAGAGATTGGCTTAAGACACTATCCAATCTTGTAGATCTCATCAGTATAACTGCCACTAATCCATGTCATTAAATCATAGTGATAGAATTTATAACACATAGGGAAATCACATCAGATGACAAAATGGTAGACAATCATGCAATACTGGGAATCATGACCTAGCCAAGTTGACAGATATTTTGGGGAGACACAATTCAATCCATGATAGATGGGGTGATTTTTGATAAGGACTGTTTCAAATTATAAAAATATATAGATTAGTACAGACCTGGAACTACAAAGGATTAGGAGTCATCTAGTTTTGTGTTCTCATTCCAGATGGGGAAATTATAACAGTGAAGAACAGAAAACTAGCTAGATTTCAGACTTCTGCTCTTAGTGTGGTTTGAAGTGGGAGTGGAAAATGCAAATCTGGAGTGTTTCATCTTTATGTCTGATGCACGGAAGTGTCCCCCTTTACATACAGCAGACTTGTGTATGTCCCTCAAAATAGCCTTTTTTACTCTGATTCCTGGAAAGTAGAGTTACTCTTTATGCCATATCCAAAGTATGTATTTTAAAAATGAAATGAAAATAATGTTTTGGAAGTTTAGGTGTATTTTAAAAATGAAATGAAAAAAATGTTTTGGAAATTTAGGTGTATATGGTAATTTGATGGAGCCCTGGTGGTACAGTGGTTAAGAGCTCGGCTGCTAACCAAAAGGTCGACAGTTTGAATCTGCCAGCCACTCCTTAGAAACCCTTATGGGTCAATTCTGTCTTGTCACTGTGAGTAGGAGTCGACTCGATGGCAACAGGTTTGGTTTGGGTTTTTTATGGTAATTTGATAACTTGGAGAAGAGAATTTACATAGAATTTCTACTATAAAAGCTTTAAAAGCTAGACATTATGAATAGATTGACTACTAATTTAAAATCCAGAGTACAAAAATACTGACAGAAAAAGGTAAATCAAAGACAATAAATAAAAAGATGATGAGGTGCTTAGTATAAAGCAGTCCACTCGATATAAAATTTCCAACGTACTGGTAGTTTTCCAGTAGGATGTGAAGAAAGTGAAGAACAGTTTTATCAGCTAGCTGACAAATGATACTTTGTTTCTCCAGTTCTGAATGGGGCAGAGCTGACAGGCAGGATATTGGAAAAAAGGAAACTAGAGGTGCATGTGTGATAAAAGCTGTATGAGTTTTCTACATTTTCCTATGGCCTCTCTAATCAATACATTAGCGTTTGTTTATTTTTTCATAAATTTATTTGTTTTTAATATAGCATCCAAAAAGTGCTCATAGTAAAAAGAAGTCTGTCTTCCACCCCCATCTCTAACCATAGGTACCCTTCTTCAGAGCAACCACTCTTGACCATTTTGTTGTGTATTCTTCTAGACATCTTCCATGTATATTCAGGCATAAAGGTGCATACATATAATTTTTCTCACAAATGTTATTATACTCTCCATCTCTTTTAATGTTTTACAATATATCCTGCAGATTATTTCATGTCAGAAAGTACATAATTTCTTCATTCTTTTTGATAGCTGAATAATATTCCATTGCATGGACATACCATAATTTCTTTAAATAGCTTATTTCCAGGCTTTTCTATTCCAAATGATGTAATGAATGTTTTTGTACATATTGCATTTCACACATGTATGAGGTTGTGATCCATAGGGTTTCCATTATTTGATTTTCAGAAGTACGGTAGAATCACCAGGTCTTTCTTCCTAGTTCATCTTCATCTGGAAGCTCCACTGAAACTTGTTCAGCATCTTAGCAACTTTCAAGCCTCCTCTGACAGATGGGTGGTGGCAATGCATGAGATGCATTGGCCAGGAACTGAACCTGGATTTCCTGCATGGATAACTATAGGATAAAGTCCTACAGTAAAATTGTTTGGGTCAGAATGCATGTGCATTTTACATTTTCTTGAATAGTACTAAATTCCCCGCTGTAGAGCTTGTATCAGTTTAGTATACTTTCACCAGCAATGGATGAGAGTTTCTGTTTCCCCATAGCCTTGTCAACAAATAGTAATATCAACCTTTTTGATCTTTGTCATTCTAGTAGATTTAAACAATTGTATTTCAGTATAGTTTTAATGTGTCTTTCTTTTGAGTGAGGTAAACCTCTTTTCTTTTTAAAAATGTATTTACATTTCTCTTTTTTGGGTGAATGTGGTCATATTCTTTGACTTTTTATTCTGTTGGTCTCATTGATTTGTAGAGACTATATATTAAGATAGATTTTCCTCCTTTTTTGTTTTTAATGTTTTATGTAGTTTTAAAACTGTTTTGAATTTATTATTTATTTTATAACTTTTAGATTTCGTATTATATTTAGGAAGGCCTTTCCTACTTGCAATTGAAAAAACTCCTATGTTTTCATCTAGTCCTTTTATGGTTTCAATTTTTGTCTTTGAGTCTTCTGGAGTTTATGTTGGTGTAAGGTATAAAGTAAGTATCCAAAAAATTTTTTTCTAGGTAGCTACTCAGTTGTTTTAATATCCTTTGTATCATCTCTGATGGGGAAGGACCTTCCATGCAGATAGAACAATGTTAGCACCCTGCCTGGCACTTAGTAGAAACTAAATAATGATAACAGTGTTTGTTATTATTGTGGTGGTGGTGATAGTGGTGATGATGTAGTTTTAGAGGGCAAAGCTTTGGGATGGGGCTAGTATAAAGATGGTAGATTTAAGTTTGTTTATAACTTAAATATAAACATAGCTAGTAGACTGTGAAAATACAGAAGAGAAGGGATGAAGGTTCTGGAAGGGAAGAGGTGGTCTCCAGAGTACAGACACAGAGATTAACCTTAAACATAAGACTGGCGGTAAAGATGTCTGATGTAGTTACAGATAGCATAGATAGGAAGGTGAAAAGTTGATACTTTTTTTTTTTAGATAGGAATTAAGAGCATTTAAATATGGAGGTAGTTGTAAAGGACTTGAGGAGAATTAGAGATAGTTTTTGGTATTTTTTACTTTTTTTTTGAATGAACTCATGTCAGATTTATTACTCATTAATGAGGGAATCAGTGTTTGGGAAAGCTGATTCATCAAGCATTGTGTGGAACTGGGTGTTTGTAAGCATTTTGAGAAAAGAATACTAGAATGAAATTATGATGTTAGATAAAAAACTGGTTACTGGGTTTTCTTCTTTATGAGATGGATACTTACATTACTTTCTCTCTTTTCTCTCCCTTTCTCCTTCCCTTATAGGTCACCGTTGCAATTATGGATATTTAAAAAGATTAGACAGTGTGGAGGGGGAGTTCCCCTCCTCACTCCCCCTTGGTGCTTGACTCTAGGAATAATTTATAAACTGTGGAAAGTTTTAAAAAATATATATTTGATACAAACTTTATAATAGAGCTATTTTTAATTTTTTTGATTTAAGTGCCAAAATAAATTGTACAAAGATAAATAGTTTTATACTATTGCCATGAGGATTTAAATTATAATCCCAAAAAGGCTGTTTATTGTCTATAATTCATCTTGAATAGCACCTTTGTGTCCTGGCATTTTCATTTTTTAAAACTTTGTCTTAGCTGACTATTTTGAAGAAGTAAGCAGCATAAACAATATTAGGATGAATTCTTCTATCCCTGACTGCACATCAAAGTGTCGATCCCTGCAGCATGCTTTGGACATCCTTTCTGTGATAACAAAGGGGAGTGAAGGCCAGATTAAGGCTTTTCTCTCTAGTTATTGTTACAATGCTACAACTATCAAGGATGCCTTTGGCAGGAATGCCCTCCACCTGGTTTCTTCTTGCGGCAAGAAAGGAGTGTTAGATTGGCTTATTGAGAAAGGAGTGGATCCTTTGGTGAAAGACAAGGAGTCAGGATGGACAGCTTTGCACAGAAGCATTTTTTATGGACATATTGACTGTGTTTGGTCTCTGTTGAAGGTAAGTTCATTTTTTTAATTAAAAGTATCTGGTCTTGCAATGCTCTACATTCTACCTTGGTGAGTAGTGTCTCGGGTCTTAAAAGCCTGTGAGCAGCCATCTAAGATACTCCACTGGTCTCATCCCTTCGGGAGCAAGGGAGAATGAAGAGAACAGGATACAAGGAAAAGATTAGTCCGAAGGACTAATTGTCCACAGCTACCAAGGCCTCCACCGGACTGAGTCCAGTACAGCTAGATGGTGCCCGGCTACCACCACTAACTGCTCTGACCAGGATCACAACAGAGGGTTCTGGACAGAGCCGGAGAAGGATGTAGAGCATAATTCTAACTCAGAAAAAGAGACCAGATTTACTGGCCTAGAGGAGACTGGAGAAACCTCGAGAGTATGGCCCCCAGACACCCTTTCAGCTCAGTGGTGATGTTACCTCCGAGGTTCACTGTTCAGCCTGGGAGTAGACAGCCCCGTAAAACCAAATGAGACTAACGAGGTACAGGAGTCGAGTGACAACGGCCAGAAGGCGGAAGGGGACAAGGAAGCTGGTGATAGGGAACCCAAGGTTGAGTAAGGATATTGTTGATGTGTTGTGAGATTGTTAACCATTGTCATAGGGCAACATTTGTAGTAACTGTTAAATGAGAAACTATTTTGTTCTGTAAGCCTTCATCTTAAGTGAGAATAACAGCACAATTGGAAGAGCGTAGTCAAGGTCACTGAACTGTGTATGTAGAAATTTTTGAAACGGTGTATCTTTGGCTATGTGTATTTTCACAAAAAAAAAAAAGTTGAGAATTTAGAGGGTTAATATGTTGTGGGGTTGTTAACCAATGTCATAAAACAACATGTGTACTACTGTTTCATGAGAAACTATTTGTTCTGTAAGCCTTCACCTGAAGTACAATAAAATATAAAAAAAGACAAAACAAAACAAAAAACTATCTGGTCTTGGTTAAGAGCTTGGCTGCTAACCAAAAGGCTGGCAGTTTGAATCCACCAGCTGCTTTTTGGAAACCCTATCGGGCAGTTCTACTCTATCCTATAGGGTTGCTATGAGCTGATGGCAGTGGGTTTGGTTTTGGGTTTTTTGTCAGGCATATGTTTTTCTTAATCTTTTTTCATACAGCCCACTTATTTTCCAAAAAGGATGTAAGTTTCCTGTTATCATTTGTTTGGTATCTTTTACTACTGTAACTCATCTTTGGAATTAAAATCCCATATATTCTTTTTATTTAAACTTTTTATGATATATAATTTTAAACATAGACGACAGTTGACAATATATAATGCACCATTGGTCAATTTTATGTGTACTCCTGCTTGCTTCCCCCATCCCATATTATTTTGAAGCAAATCCCAGGCGTTTTATCATTAAGTCAGTACTGTGTATCTTAATATTTTAAAAAATATGGTTTACTTTTAAATAATTATATCATTAACTACTTTGAAAAGGTAAATTGAACATCAAAAGATGATGTGTGATTTGATTAATATGTTATTTATTGTTTGGCTAGGATAAACTGTTTATAGTTCTAAAAAAAATAATTAGAATCATCTTAAGTCTTATACTAAATAGCCAAATAGCGAAGTGTTTTGAGATAAACCCCAGTGTCATTTTACTAATGAATACAAACAAAAAACTCACTATTAGCTATGAGATTTGAATTTAACAACCTTATTTTGAATGGTTTGTGGAGGACCCAAAGAAGAACAAAACAGTTCCTGTCAGCAAGGAACTTGTAGTCCAGTTGGGGAGCTTATATTCAGTGTCTTCATTTGTTTTTGACTTTTAAAATATTACTTATGTAATACTCTTTATATAGTAACATTTACTAATCAAAGTATTTTTCATTATATATTAATAGTTAAAAATCCTTTATTGGAGCTAAACTGCCTAGGTTTACTATTTAATGAGTCATCTTGGACAAGTTATGAAATTTTAAACCTCAAATGAAGATAATAATAGTACCTTCCTCCCCCCACCCCCCGGAGGGTTAGTGAAGAGAAAACTTATCCTAAGTTTATTAATAAACTGTTAACTATGCCTGTATCTAAAACCTTTTGGTATCTATTTAATTCGCTTTTAATAATCTCTTTTATAGGGAAAGTTATGTTAATAAGAATTAAAGCATCTATCAGCTCCACTCTTACCCTTTCCCACCTCTAAAACCTTGACATTTTCCAGTCTCTGGAAAATTAGGTGATTGCCAATCCTGCAGAGTTTGAGAGGGTCCTTGGGTTTTCTGCTGTCTTAGAAGTTGCCATTTAAGTGTCAGGATTTGGAGCTTCAATTTGAAATGGTTGTGGTCTGACCTGAACTTTGGACCTTCCCTCCCTTTGGTGTTTCATTTCCATCTAAGGATCCTCAATTATCCTCACCATCTTGTTTAAGAGAAGCCAGGAAATCATGCCACGATCACCTTGCCCTTGTTTTGACTGTCATTTATTATTGTCAGAGCCCTACTGATTGGTGATACCCACAAAAACATCTTTTAACCATTTAATATTCTCATGTTGTAAGCTATCTGGATACACTCAGCACATCATTCTTTCCTCTGGCCTTCCAACACTTCTTTAATTAGAAGGACTGCGGTGATAGGAGTCTTCATCTTCATGTTAGTCTCGCTTTTGATGTCATTTGTAGCACTTCAGGTATTAAAGATTGACAGGATGAGACCATATACACATGCACATTTTAAATGAATTTTCATTTGATAAAAACTTTATAGCTATAAATTTTAACTAAGTGCCAAAATAAATTGTATAAAAAATTCACATTGTCAGTTTCCAATTGCCAAAGATATAACACCTTAGCAGAAACTTATCATCTACAAAAAACTGGAGTAGAGACAGCATATCTTATGTAGCTTTTCTCTGGCTCCTTGGTTCCATGACAGGATGCATGGCTGGCAAAGACTGTTCGTGCTTGTGGGGTCCTGTTTTATCCTGTTGCAATGCCATTGTTCTTTTATACCGGGGATTTACTTACATCACTATTCTGGAAGAATTTATTTTCATTTTCCCTGTTGTAAATGGAATAATTTATAGAATCATAAGGTTGTGTGTATTAAATGATAAACTGATCATAAAGTTGTGCGGATTAAATGATATACCAATCGTAAGGTTGTATGTTTTAAATGGTATACTATTTGTAAGGTATTTAGAACAAATGCTTTTTGAACGCCTGTTATGTGCCAGGCAATAATTGAGGTGCTAGGGATATTGCCCACCACATATCTGTCAGTTTGTCATACTGTGCAGCAGTACAGATGCAGCACTGGAAGCACTTACTTATCTTTGCCAAGAAATTTGAAGGACAGCTAACTGGCCAGCTGACTGGAAGAGGTCCATATTCCAAAGAAAGATGATCCAGCTGAATGCGGAAATTATCGAACAATATCATTAATATCATACACAAGTAAAATCTTGCTGGTGATTGTTCAAAAGCAGTTGCAGCAGTACATTGACAGGAAACAGCCAGAAATTCAAGCTGGATTCAGAAGAGGACATGGAACAAGGGATATCATTGCTGATGTCAGATGGTTCATGGCTGAAAGCAGAGAATACCAGAAGGATATTTACCTGTGTTTCATTGACTATGCAAAGGCACTCAACTGTGTGGATCATAACAAATTATAGGTGAAGAGTGGGAATCCCAGAACCCTTGTCATGGTTTGAATTATGTCCCCCAAAAAATGTGTGTATCAATTTGGCTAGGCCATGATTCCTGGTACTGTGTGATTTTCCTGTATGTCGTAAACCTGCCTCTGTGTAATGAGGGAGGATGGGTGGCAGTTGTGTTAGTAAGGCAGGACCTGATCTGCAAGACTGGATTGTGTCCTGAGGCAGTCTCTTGAGATATAAAAGACAGAAGTGAGCAGAGAGACGGGAACCTCGTACTATCAAGAAAGCAGTGCCGGGAGCAGAGCCCGTCCTTTGGACTGGGGTCCCTGTGCTGAGAAGCTCCTAGTCCGGGGTAACACTGATGAGAAGGCTGACAGAGAGAGAAAGAAAGAGAGCTGACGCCCTGAATTTGGACTTTTAGCCTACTTTGACTGTGAGGAAATAAACTTCTCTTTGTTAATACCATCCACTTGTGGTATTTCTGTTATGGCAGCACTAGATGACTAAGACAATCCTTAATTGTGCTCATGAGGAGCCTGTACTTAGACCAAGAGGCAGTCGTTCGGATAGAGCAAGGGGATACTTGCGTGGTTTAAAGTTAGGAAAGGTGTGTGTCAGGATTTTATCTTTTCACCATACTTACTTAATCTGTATGCTGAGCAAATAATCTGAGAAGCTGGACCGTATGAAGAAGAACATGGCATCAGGATTGGAGGAAGACTCATTAACAACTTGAGATATGCAGATGACACAACCTTGCTTGCTGAAAGTGAAGAGGACTTGAAGCACTTACTGATGAAGATCAAAGACTACAACCTTCAGTATGGATTACACCTCAACATAAAGAAAACAAAACACCTCACAACTGGACCAATATGCACCATCATGATAAACGGAGAAAAGATTAAAGTTGTCAAGGATTTCATTTTACTTGGATCCACAATCAATGCCCATGGAAGCAGCAGTCAAGAAATCAAATGATGCACTGCATTGGGCAAATCTACTGCAAAAAACCCCTTTAAAGTGTTAAAAAGCCAAAGATATCACTTTGAGGACTAAGATGTGCCTGACCCAAGCCATGGTGTTTTCAGTTGCCTCATATGCATGTGAAAGCTGGACAATGAATAAGGAAGACGGAAGAATTGATGCCTTTGAATTATGGTGTTGGCAAGAATATTGAATATACCATGGACTGCCAGAAGAACAAACAAATCTGTCTTAGAAGGAGTACAGGAATGCTCATTAGAGGCAAAGATGGGGAGACTTCATCTCACATACTTTGGACGTGTTATGAGGAGGGACCAGTCCCTGGAGAAGGACATCATGCTTGGTAAAGTAGAGGTCAGTGAAAAAGAGGAAGACCCTCAATGAGATGGATTGACACAGTGACTGCAACAGTGGACTCAAGCATAGCAACAATTGTGAGGATGGCACAGGAACAGGGCAGTTGTACATAGGGGTGCTGTGAGTCAGAATCAACTTGACGGTACCTAACAACAACAGCAACAGGGATGTTGGAGTGAACAAGACAGACAAGGTTCCTTCGTTGTTTGAGTTTTCATTGCAGTAGGGGGAAATAGACCAAAACCAAATAATTGAGTAAACAAATAAAGTGCTTAATAAATGTTAGTGTATTAGTGTTCTTTTTGCACACAACAGAAACAAACTATGGTAACATAAGCAAATGTTTAGAGGGCTGTCAGATGCCTTACAGAGTAGAGAACCATGTAAGGAACCAGAACAGCTCAATTAACTGTCAAATTATAAACAAGATGAAACTAAAACAGTGTAACTACTATAGAGAAGGTGGGAACCATTTTGCACACCCCTGATCCCCAATCTCCATCTCTGCCTGATTCTAGCATTAGTCTACTCAAGATTTAAGATTTCTGAAGACAAGCTTTCAGTTGGTTGGCCTTGGATTGCATGTGCACCTCTTACTTAAATTATATTTCTACCAAAGCTGTGTGCCAAAAGAAACTCTGGGTGCTGTTAGGGAGGATGGATGGTAGAAGTCCAATGAAAAAGAAAAAACAAATGACTGCTACTGTTGGTTATTGTTATGTAGTATTAAGTTGTGGTAATTGTATCATTCTTCTTTTTCAGATTTGGCCTGGGGAAATTATTAAACAGATTATAAATATCTCTACCTTAGAAGGTCTTAGATATATAACTCCAGAAAAATTAAGCAATATAATTTCCTATTGCAGAAGCCAAGATAAGCTAATTTCAGAATGTGTATTTTAGATATTAAATGGTATGACTTTTGGTAGCTAGCTGTAAATCATTTAAAAAGAATTGGACAAAAATTAGGACTTTTGTTATAGAATAATGATCTGAAATTTTGTCCCCACCCCTACCCCCTGGGGGTAATTAGATAACAGGACCAGTTGTCTGTTAAAACTGTTCCTAGTTTTCCTAGTTTATGGTGTTAAAACCATGTCATTTGAATATAAGAGCATGTGAATCATGCTGTTTTCTCTAGTAGGAGGTCATTCAACTTAGCTCATAACTAGTTTGGAAAGATAAGTGTATCATGTACTTCCCTTCACCTCTTATTCCAGCCACAGCTGTGGTGACTAGTTCCACACAGGCTTCTAGCAGCTTTATGTAGATGTACTCTGCACCTTGCTGTAGGTGCGTACTGCGTGCCTCTTGTTTTCTGCCCTGGGCTTGGCACTCGAGCATGACCAGCTGAAAGTACAGGAGAGTGAAGCCTCTGAGGAGAGGCTTGGCTAATGGATAATGGGAGCCGGTGGTAAATACTTCCCCCTTTTATCCCTTGTTTGGACAATTACTGTAATATATTTCATAAGGCTACCAGAACATCCTGGCCTACTCGATAACTTGATTCGCTCCCCTGGTCCCTCGCTACTGCTTTCTAGTATGCAAATCTTTGTCTTAGGCTCTGCTTTTTGGGGAAGTCAGTCAAAACAAAGAAAACCACTTTCTGTGTTTCTTAACAGACATTTCCAACAGTATTACCAGTGGTTTGTAGTGGAATAGATAACTGTTGTCAAGGTGACTTCGACTCACGGTGACCTCCTGCATGACAGAATGAAATGTGCCCAGTCCTGCGTCATCCTCACAGTCACAACATGTTTGAGTCCATTGCTGTGACTGTTGTGCCAGTCTGTCTCACCAAGGGTCTCCCTTGCCCTCACTGGCCCTCTGATTCGCCAAACATGAGATCCTTCTTTGCGATTGATCCCTCCTGATGACATGTTCAAAGCAAGTGAATTGAACAGTGTTCTGTTGTCATCTGTAAGATTTTCATTGCCCGATTTTCAGAAGTGGCTCACTAGGCCTTTCTTGCTAGTCTCTTAGGCTGGAAGCTCTGCTGAAATCTGTTTACCATGAGTAACTCTGGTGGTATTTGAATTATCGGTGACATAGCTTCCAGCATTACAGCAACATGCAAGCCACCACGGTATGACATACTGACAGATGAGTAGTGGTTGTAGTGGAATAGTTCTGTCTAAAGTCTGTTTGTTTCTTGTTGTAGACCACTGGCATGAGATGCCCAGGCTTGTAGGCCTCATATTTTTAGGTGCTGTTTAGTAAGCTACCTACTATTTTGGGGATGTTTGAAGAGTTGATCTTTAAATAAATAGGATAGACTATACCTTGGCCTGCCATCTTTAGAGATTAAGACAAACACGTTAGGAAGTGTCAGAGCCCATCATATCTAGGGTGCTGTGAAGGCAAAAATTGTCACAAGTCCTTTATGTGGTTGGGGCTGCTTAGGATGATGAAAATGTATGAAGTCTTACCTGGGTCCAGTTGGTTTATATAAAATTTAGAGCAAAATAATACGTCTGGAAAATAAAGTCCCTAGGGATCTAAGCTTCTAGGATTTAATTTGTCAAATTCATAGCTTGGAACATTCTGCCCTGGAATCTACCTTTCTTACTCTTAAAAAGATCAACTTTAGGTCCTTCCACATGAATTTATTATGCCTGACTTTTTTGAAAGTAGTAGGCAGTGTATAATTTTAAATTTAATAAAATCTTAAGCGATCACTTCTGGTTTTTGTTTAACTGTTAGCTCACTAACTTGGATGTATTTTGCTAATTGACAGCTTTGGGAAACCAGGTGTTGTAACCATCTGGAACACAGTGCAGTTGCAATTGGTCTTAGTTTATTAGAAATCCATTGTTGTGAGGTTAAGACGAGATTCTTTCTTATGTAACCTGGAACAGAATATTTCAACATATCACTGTTAGAGTTTAAAAAGTTCATGGTTCACCTCAGCCTGTAACTACCTAGGTATATTTTTTGTGGACAGATAGTGATGACTCATACTAGTTTAAACAGAGATAAGTCTAAGGACCATATTTTTATGCAAATAACACGTGTCTTCTATGTTTGTTTGCCAACCTTGCCTCCCCGCCAGGCATTTTCATAAGCACTCACTGTGCCAATTTTTTTTTTTACTTGTTGCTATAAAAAATTTAGCATAGCGCACTTATGAAAGTACCTCGTGGGGTAATTGTTGAAAGTCTTATAATGTTTGACAGCAAACATTAAAAAACATTAAAAGTTATTCTTGAAAAGGAGTACATTTTATATTTTAAAAGCTGTCATGACGTAACGATAACATGAATTGAACATTGCTCTTTGTCTCCCTACTCCCCCCCATTAGATTTAAAAAAAAAAAAAAAAGTGAAGTATGGTAATAGGGATGGAGTGCTAACTGCTTTAAGTAAGTGGGACAGAAAGTATTCCAATTCATGTCTGAGTCTGAATTGTGGGGGTAAAAGACCGCAAATTAAGTTGGTCTTTAGAAACACATAGATACACACTCACGCACGCACACAGGTTCCAGATTTTTTTTAGATACAATCTAATTATATGTGATTTTCAAGAGACCACAATTAAACAATGCTATAAAAAGATTTAAAGTAGAAAGGTATGAAAATATATATATCATCCAAATAGAAATAAAAGAATATGATTGTCTTAATAATCAATATAATAGAATTCAAGGCAAAAAGAAAAAAGGGCACAGATGATCACATCATATTTTTGAGGAGTAAATCCTAATGTAAGTTTTATTCTGCCATTGCCTTGAAATCTTTACAGCCTGGATATTTGATTTTTCTTAGTCGTTTATCTATGTGAGAAAAAATATGCATAATCATGAGAGATGATAATTATTAAATGTTTCTTTTTCTTTTTTTCTTTGTATTTAGGGACACAAGCATTTGATTTTTCAGTATATAAGAATAAGAAATTACTGATTATAGGTAAATTGATGAAATAGACTTTTTTTTCATTTTTTTTCAGCATGGTGTTAGTCTGTATATCCAAGATAAAGAAGGTTTGTCAGCTTTGGATCTTGTAATGAAGGATAGACCAACTCATGTAGTATTCAAGAATACTGGTAAGAAAATTCCACAAATATATTCCATTAAGGTACAGCTTAGCAAATCTTAATGAAGCTTTATTCTTTTTAAAATACTTGAGAAGATTTATTTGTGTGTAGATATCTGCAAAGAACTTTTACTTTGGTATATAGGTTGATATTTTTGGTTTGATATTCAGAACACTTTTATTTTGCATCTTTCAATCCATAGTTATGTCTGTAAGAGTAAAAATACCACTTAAAGTAGGAAGGCTGTTAGAATTGTAACTACTGTAAAGTAATTAATGGGCATCCAGAAAGTAACATCAGCATTTGAGGTAGAGGGGAAAAAGGAATGGAAATGATTCATCTACCCACACATTCTAATTTCTCTTATCCCTCCAGTTTATTTGCCCATTAAGCTTTGGAAGTGGGAATTGAAGCAAAGGAGAAGAGATTAAAATGGGTACTGTGTAGTTTACATTAAACTAGTGAGCCAGCTAAGTGAGGACACGTTCTTCATTTTTGTTTCTACCTGGGACACCACATTGCAAGTAACAGTTACAGTTCCATTCTAGAACTTTATCAGTGTTCCAAAATAAAAATGAAAATTCATATCATAAACTTAGCCATAATTAGGGTTTATCCCAGTTTAATGTGGTATTATACTAGTCACTAGTGTGATCTTAAATCTATCAGGATAAAAATATTAAAAATTAATGTTTCTATAGAAATAGTAAGTAATGTCACATTTGTTTCATTTAGAACCTTTATATATATGGATTCATAACCTCTTACATTTAAAATAACTATATATATTATAATTTTCATTGAAATTAGATATGGCAGGTGATGTTTTACTTATTTGGCTGCTAAAGAAATAAGGAACATATGTTAGATTGCTTATATTGAGATAGGCCTGTACTATGATTTTTATTTTTAGAATTATATATTAATGCATTCATAATTTAAAAGAGTCTTAGCATCATCTTTCTAAATATGGAAGTTAAAGTAGTTCCTGTAAAGAGTCATGTTTTAGCTAAACTGATTAGTAGAGTGCGTCTATAATTGAAATAAATTGATGTTTGTTTTAAAAGATTAAAGGACTATTAAGACTAATTTTCATTTTAGATCCTACAGATGTCTATACTTGGGGAGATAATACAAATTTCACCCTGGGTCATGGAAGCCAAAATAGCAAACATCATCCAGAGTTGGTGGATCTGTTCTCCAGGAGTGGAGTTTATATCAAGCAGGTATTTTGAAGTACAACTGAGTACTCTTAGAAATTAAAAGAACTTTTATATTTGGTAGTTCAGCTTTTCATTTGGATTCTGTTAACTTTGTTTAAATAAAGAACATATTTTATTGAAGAAATCAATCGATAGAACTTTGCTAAATTTTTATATTTCTTAGCCTTAATCATGTTTAGGTTGTGTAAAATACCCTAAAAGTATGAAATGTTAATGCAAGCAGTTTATAAATTGGAAGTTACTGTACGTATGTTAGCCCCTGGGTGGTGCAGATGGTTAATGAGCTCAGTTGCTAAACAAGAGGTTGGTGGTTCAAACCCACCCAGTGGCTCTGAGGAAGAAAGGCCTGGCAGACAGCTTCTGTAAAGATTACAACCAAGAAAACCTTATGGAGCAGTTCTGCTGTGTAACACATGGGGTCACCATGAGTTGGAATTGACTTGATGGCGATGAGTTTGGTGTTTTTGGTCTTCTTGTAAGGATATGTGAATGCGTAAGTGTTTGTGTGGGTGGAGAGGGTTTTGGAAGGGAAGCAGATAAGGAGAGAGAAAGGAGGCAAGAGAAAAACTTGAAAATAAATATAAAATTATTTCAAGTCCTGTACTATTAAACATGTAATATAGTAGACCAAAAAAGAGATACACAAAAGACATACTGTACACCTTCCCTCTTACCCTCTGTATAGTGACATTTTTAAAAAATAATAATCTGAAGGCATTTCTACTGTTCCTTAATAACACCCAGTTTGGGAATCTTTGTGCTTCATATTGTACCTGGCTAAATTCTTGCTATTTGGGATTTCATGAAATTGGAAAGCAGCTGGCTACTACTTTTTATACCTGAAGACTTAAGATTTACTTTTCCTTGGTTTAGTTCCTTCTGTGCGTCCAACCCATTGCCGTCGAGTCGATTCCGACCGACAGCGACCCTATAGGACAGAGTAGAACTGCCCCATAGGGTTTCCAAGGAGCGCACGGTGGATTCGAACTGCCAACCTTTTGGTTAGCTGTAACTCTTAACCACTACACCACCAGGGTTTCCTTCTGTGATTAATACATGCTTAATTCCTCCTTTGTTCTTTTCCCATGTGCCACTATTTTTAAGCACACTTTTAAAATAAAATGTATGTATTTTAATTTTTTATTACAGAAGGCTTTAATCATATACCAAGTAGAGAGAATAGCATAATGAATCCCCATGTATCCGCTATTCAATTTAAACAACTGGCAATATTCTACTATTTTTCTTTTGCACAATAAAGGATATTTCATTCAGAGAAGTTTAATATTTTCTTGTTTTCCCTTAGGTGGTGCTTTGTAAATTTCACTCAGTGTTTCTGTCTCAGAAAGGGCAGGTTTATACCTGTGGTCACGGTCCTGGAGGACGCTTAGGACATGGAGATGAACAGACATGCTTGGTAATTGACATGTCATCACACAATTTAGGTGGCTTCAGTAAAACTTGGGTAAATGGGAAGCTTTCGTGGAATTTTTTCACCAACTATAAGGAGAAAATAATACATTAATTGATACCAGGCTTTTTTTTTTTTTTTTAAATCTATTACTTTCATGATTTATCATGTTCATATTAAGGATTTAGATAACATGCAAAATTCTAAAGCATCAAAGAAAAATTATACAGTGCTTACACAAATATTGAGTCAGGAGAGTATATAAATAAGCTTTAAAATATTTCAAGAATTGAATTAAAGAAGGCAGATTAATTGTAAAACTTTTCCTGCAGCAGTACAGATTTTTATTTGCTTTTAACTTCTCATTAAAGTATCTGTGGTCTGGTAATTGAGCCAATATTTTCGTTGTACAATTACAAAATTGATTCTTATGTTACTGAAACGTAGTGCTAATTGGAAGAAACTTAGTAATCATTCCATAATAGAAAATTGGCTCATTATGTGTTTAAAGGTAAGTTTTTTTGTTATTGTTTTGAGGGGACTACTGGTATATTTGTCATCTATTAAAGGATGCTTTAAAAAGGAGGTAGAGATATAGTGATAACAGCTTCCATTTTTTGAGGGTTTTTTATTTCCAGGCATTGTTCATGCTTTTCATGCATTATCATTACCTTGACTTAAGCTTCACAATAGCCCTATGAGGTGTAGGCATATCATCTTCATTTTATACATGTTGACAGTAGTAGCAATAGCAATCATTTATTGCTTGCTTACTCATTGCCAGGGACTGTTGTAAATTACCAACTCTTTTATCCCCTAAGGAGCCCTGGTGGCACAGTGGTTAAAGTGATCATCTGCTAACCGAAAGGTCAGCAGTTCGATACCACCAGCGGCTCCATGGGAGAAAGATGTGGCAATCTGCTTCTGTAGAGATCTACAGCTTTGGAAACCCTGTGGGGTTGCTATGAGTCGGAATCGACTTGATGGCAGCTTGGGTTTGGGTTTGGTTTTTACCCCCTACACCAACCCTATGAAGTCTATTGTGGTCTAAAATACTACTATTATTTTGTTTTACAAATACAGAGAGGTAAGAAATTTGATTGAGATCAAATAGCTAATAAGTGACAGAACTAAGATTTGAACCCAGATGGCTCAGAGATCTTATGTTTGGTTACTGAGTGAAGGGATACATAGATTCCTGTCCCCCCACCCTCCCGCCCATACACAAATGAATACTTTGACTGAAGAGTCACCTTTATTTATACCAAACAAATTTGTGCTTGGTATATGGTAAGGGCTCAAAAATCAGTTGTTGAACTGAATTATTTTATTGAAATGTGTTATTGGGGTTATGTATTTTGGTCATAAACCAGTGTCCATATTCTTTTAAGCTCCTTCTATCCCTTGCTGAAATGTAGAGTTTACCTGTAATAGATAACAGCCACATATATCAGTTATGTCATTTTGGATGTAGTATCATCAGATTCTATTTGTATTCCTATATAAATGGTTAATATAATACTAAAGCTCATTTTATTTTATAGGTCCCCAGGCTTGTGGAAGGACTGAGTGGTCACAATTGTTCCCAAGTGGCAGCTGCCAAGGATCATACTGTTGTATTAACTGAAGATGGATTTGTTTATACATTTGGTCTAAATGTTTTTCATCAGTTAGGGCTTGTTCCCCCACCTCCAAGTTGTAATGTACCCAGACAGGTAAACTTCTCTTTTTTAAATAATAAAGTGATTATTTGCTACAAAACTTATATGGACGGAAAGACATTAAGTTATTGACAAGCTATATATTTTACTTTTGCTATTTAAATTCATCTTCAGTGATATATGTATATTTTTATTTTTCATAAAAGGAGAAATTAAGTATAGTACAAATTAGTACTATAAGAATAAGAAAGACAGTACTTGAGAAATTAGTTACTAAACTACCCTGGATTCCACTCTTAAGTATTCATAAGCAGAGGTGGACTAGGTTTGAATCTTAAACAATTTTTGGATCCTCCTTAAGAAAAGTAACACAAAATTATTAATACAAAGTGGTCTCATGCAAATGAAGCACCCAGAAGCCTGAGCTTTTTTGGTTTCGTAGTTTCTGCCTCTGCACAGAAGTCATACCTGGCAAATGGATGTGCAGGGACATGGATCCAAAAGCCACTGTTCTTTGCTATATGATCCCACTTTTATTTGCATAACCACCACCAGATGGCACCCTTTTCCCAACTTCAGGCACCTAGTACGCAGAACTGGGACTGGTGCTCTAAGTTAACGTTGCTGCTCGTTTTAACAGTTTGCGTTTCAGATATTAAATGTCTTTACTTGTTCAATCCTCTGGATTTCAAATTGTTATTAGATATACATTTTTTATTACCAAGTATTTAAGTTGACCTTGCTATTCTGGATGACTAATGGATCAATCCGGAGCCCTGGTGGTGCAGTGGTTAAGCAGTTGGCTGCTAACCAAAATGTTGGCGATTTGAACCCACCAGCTGCTCCGCAGGAGAAAGACGTGACAATCTGCTTCCAAAAAGATTACAACCTTGAAAGCCCCACGGGACAGTTCTACTCTGTCCTGTAGGGTTGCTATGAGTCAGAGTCGACTCGATGACAGTGAGTTTAATGAATCAGTAGGAATTACTAAAATAATTTGGGTTAGTCTCCAATCTGTGGTACTTCTTAGTAGATCCATTTTCTCCAACCATCTGAGGAATTTGTGAACATTTAACTGTTTTGTAGACTTCTTCGGGAATGGCAAAGTTTTGTTATCAATTTTACTCTCATTGTGCGGCTACCTTGGAGCTCTGGGTAGATATGGATGTGTGCAGCGGTTTTCCACTGGAGGCAATTCCCCCCACCCCCAGGAGCCATTTGGCAATGTCTGGAGACATTTTTGGTTGTCACAAATGGGTGGGAGGTACTGACATTTTGGGTTGAGGCCAGGGATGCTGCAGTGTGACGCACGGGACATCCTGTGATGCACAGGACAGCTTCCTGCAACAAAGAGTCATCTTGGCCCAAATGTTCAATTGTGCCACTATTGAGAGACCCTGGGCATGTCAAAATTAAAAGTACTTTGTTTTCTTATAAGAGTGAGAATACCTGTTTTGTGTATTGCTTGTTAGAAAAAAATAGCCAAAAGGTTTTTATACCATGTCAATGTCCCACATGTTCAAACTGCTGAATGAAAGTGGCTACACTGAATGTCTTGTGCCCCGACAAGGACTCAGGTCTTGGTGTGAGTGCAGAGATCTGTTAGTGACAACTGCCATTAGTACTAGAGGGGTACTGGCAGCAAGTATGCCATGTATTTGCTATCCTCATCTACTCAGTCTTTGCAATATTGTACTAGATAATCAAATAGTAAACTGCAGTCTTATTTATCTTTTTGAATAGATGCAGGCAAAATATCTGAAAGGGAAAACAATCATTGGAGTAGCAGCAGGCAGGTTTCATACAGTGCTGTGGACAAGAGAAGCTGTGTACACTATGGGACTGAATGGTGGGCAGCTGGGTAAGAAATCTTTGCTGACTATATCTGAAAAATAAATTTAACTCTTAAGTAGATATGTTTTATCATTATTTGTGTGATTTTTTAGGTTATTTACTGGATCCCAATGGAGAAAAATGTGTAACTGCTCCTCGTCAAGTTTCTGCTCTTCATCATAAGGATATTGGCCTGTCCTTGGTTGCTGCAAGTGATGGGGCCACCGTCTGTGTAACCACAAGGGGAGATATTTACTTACTTGCAGACTATCAGTGCAAGAAGATGGCTTCTAAGTATGTGCATTTCTGTGAAAGAAACATAACTTTAGTATTAGTTCTAATTTCTTCCAGCAAATATCTGAGTATCAGCTTTATGCTGTGCTTTGTAAATTGTCAAATGGAGAAAATTAAATGGGGGGAAGTCAGGAATTTTTTGCATTTAATAATTTTAGTCTTTGGCAAAGATACAGTGAATATATGTGAAAGTTCTTTTTAAGTTGTAAAATAATATTTAATAATTAGTGGTAGACTAGCAGTTGGTTAATCAAAAAGTCAGTTAAAGCAGGAAATCATAAAGCTAAGATTTTAATTGTAGGTGGGTCTACCAATTGGAGTTCCCTGTCTTTTGTTCATAAACCATGCTCGTTACCTATCACCTGTGATTTCATTTTGAATGATTTAAGGAGCAATTGCCTAATAATGTAAGTGTAGAATCCTATATTTTAAATAGATTTTCTATCTTTTATAGTTGCTTCATTCATACATGCTTTGACTGCAGGGTTTTGCTACTCGTATTTATTACATTATTCCAAAGTATTCCACTTATTTTTATAGAAAACATTCTTTTTAGACTAATCTTTCATCAGTTTATATAATATTTATTTAAATTATATAGTTATAGTAATAAATGCAAGTACATAAATAGGTCTTTGAACAAATACAACTGATTCCTGGAAGAGTATAGCTCAACTAGTGGAAGCAATCGTGTGCAAGAATTCTAGAGAGTAGCTATCTTTCTTCAAACCAATTAGACATTTAAATTAAAATTCAGCAAAATGTGCTTTTGCTAATGCAAGTAAGATTTTAACTTTATGAACAGATTCCATTCATGAAGTTAGCTTATGAGCAGAAAATGTCAACCATCAATTTGTCACAACTTTTCTTCTTTGTATAGCATTTGGAGTTACTTTTAACATCAATTATAGGTCAGATTTAGAAACATGAAACAAAATGTGAACATACATGTTTCTTACAACTTTGTAAATAGGTTTTTTCCTGAGCATGAAGTGATTTGTGGGATGTTGTTTTGTTTAGTTAACATTTATAAAATTTACCGTTGATAACATTAAATCACATGAATGTGTTACATCCAAGTTTTCATTAAGAAAATTCTTTTTGTTGCTGATTAAGTTCCAACATAGTAATTTACTAAAGAATTTTTTAAGCTTTTAAATTTAAAAAATATTAAAGTTGTTCATTGGGGTATTATTCTTTTAGATGTGTAGATGAAACCTGCAGTTAGTGGTTACGTTATTACATTAGCAGTAGTGATAACTTTCACAGTAGTTTTATATACTTATGGTTGGCCATATTTGAAATTTAATGTTTCTATTTAATTTTGAGGTTTAAAATTTTTCTTTTCAGCTAAGATACAAATATATTCAGGAGCTTTTAGCCATACCAGTTATTTAAACCCTAGAGTGAATGTGTGCATTAGCAAGCAGGGCTTTTACGTGTTTAATGTGTGTATCTGTGTGGGTGGAGGCATTTGGGAGGCAAGGATTTGCCATAGAAAGAAACGGCGGTTGTGTAAGGGAAAAGATACCGAAAGGGGAGACTGGGGATACCAAAAACCAATTCTTCTTACTTTATTCTTCACAATAATCAGCCATAGATTATTGTTTCAGTGGTAATTTCTTTAAAATTGAACATGTGTATTTTGGAAAACCTATTAATTGAGCTTCTTTTTTTTTCACTCAGACAACTAAACTTGAAAAAGGTTCTTGTTTCTGGAGGGCGTATGGAGTACAAGGTTGATCCTGAACATCTGAAAGAAAATGGGGGTCAGAAAATTTGCATTCTCGCAGTGGATGGAGCGGGAAGGGTAAGTATATGTTTATGTAAAAGTGTAGTGATCTCAGTCTCAGTTCATAGCTATAGGGGACTTGATAATGTAAAAATATATTGTTATGTTAGTGAAAATTCCTATTGACTTTGTTTCCCTACTATTTCCGACATCCAATACTAATTAGTATGGAACTGGTATTCGAAAGAAAGTATGGTGACGTGTAACTAATGTACAATATTTCTTTGTTAAACTGTAGTTTAAAATTTCATTTATTATGCTTAAAATGGAAATAAGAGATTTTGATTAGTTATTTGACATGTGCACTGAGTACTGATAAATGATACTGAATTGCATAGATAAGAGATATGTCATACAACTATGGTTTATAAAAGGAAAGGGTAAGTAGGCAACATTACAAATTCAATTCATAGCTGAAAAAATTTTGCGAAATTTAGTTTTATACACTTAACAAATGCACAGATTTTAACTGTGTATATAGCTTTATATTAATATGGATTAATTTGGATGTAGCTTATACTGTGGCTATTTATTTCCCACAAAATTAGAGTCTCACTATGAAAACCAAATTCTTGAGGAATCAGTTAATCAATATAGTCTTCAATGTATATAACTTTTGAGTGATCTTATCAGATGCCATTCTGTGCTTTAGTTTTTTTTAACTTGATTATGAGGGAATAAACTTTTAAAAATCAGCAGCATCAATTTTTCAAGTGAAATCTTACTTGGATTACCGACATATGAAACAGATAAAAGAGTTGCTGCTCTGGATGAAGCTGAATGGGAAGCCCAGCACCCCATCTCTCATCCTTCTCTCTATCCCTTAGCAGCAGTGCCTGAACCATTTCTCAGGAACACTAAGGTTTGGCAGAACAGTTTGGAAACCATTGAACTCTATGATGGTTTTTCTACCTCTAAGACATTTCGTTACGTAATTGACTTATACGTATACGTACATATTTTTTCTTGGGAGTAAAGTTTGAATTTTCATAGGGTGATTTTCATTCTTCCTGTATGTAGATGGCACTACAACAGAGTTTGAGATCTAAGTTTTAATTTCAAGATTTTTGTTTTTCTTGAGCATTGGAGCAGATCTATTTACCCCAAATAAGTAATACTGAAAATTAATTCTTAAGAGGAGAATCTTTGAAATAATTTTTAATGCTTCATGTTTGGTTAATGTACTCTTCTGAAAAACACAGTTCTTTAAAACCACTTTGACTTTTATAATATCTTTTTCTGTGGAAGAATGAACATTGAAACATACTAATTAGAGCTTTTATTTTGAAGATAAATTCTCTTGATTTCAGTTTTTTTTGTTCAAATGCTGTATGGCTTTATATTCCAATGTAACTTGATTTCATTTTAGGTGTTTTGCTGGAGATCAGTTAGCAGTTCTCTGAAGCAGTGTCGGTGGGCCTATCCACGCCAGGTCTTCATTTCTGATATTGCTTTAAATAGAAATGAAATTCTGTTTGTCACACAAGATGGGGAAGGATTTAGAGGGAAATGGTTTGAAGAAAAAAGAAAGAGTTCTGAAAAGAAAGGTCAGTTACTGTATGTGGATGGCACATAAAAGTGTCTTTCAAGTGAGCTTTAAAATTGACACGAATTAGATTTAATTGATAAGTATTATTAGGTTTTACCTTTATTGCGCTTCTTTTGATTTTGGTTTGTATGTGAGCAGGTAAACAGGGAATTCAGTTCACTTAAATATCAGATTTTCACCTTTTTATCTGTCTCATACAGGCTGTGATCCATTCCCATCAGTAACAGTGGCTCACTACTGCTAATTTCTAGCCATGGCTCTAGGGACAGGGAAGTGTGTAGTTTAAAAAAACAAAAACTCCTTAGATGATTTCTAGCTCCTTTTTCTCTTTCTCTCCAAATTGAGAATTGAGTGGCTTATACTCTTTTTCTGTTTTGTTTTTTATATACTTTTGTTTGCAAAGTTAAAGATTTAAGAGATATATCTTATGACTTAGAAGAAAAGCAGAGGAAGAATAGTTTTTATGGTGGTTGAGAATTTTAAAAAGTGCATATAGTTTTATTAAATAGTTGCTGAGTAATTGGAGTTAAGTTTTATTTCATTCATTGATGAGTGAAAGGAGAGCTTTAATTACAATGCTATGATTGAAAATAGAAGTCATTTATAATATAGTTCACTCTTAATTACGTGATTATAAATTTAAACTTGTGGATTATGTTTAACATAGGCTAGCAACTGTTTTCTTTCATCCGTAGTTAGTAATCTATTGATTTTTCTTCCAGAATAACTAGAATTCATTTAGTTTCTACCTTCATTGTTCCCATCCTAGTTCAAACCACATGCAAAAAATAGATTTTCTTATTTCCACTCTTGTCCCTTTTGATTCATTTTCAACCAGTTACCGAATGAGCTTTTAGGATCTAATCCTAAGACTTCCATGTTTAAAAGCTGTTTGATGGCGTCCTCATTTTTTAAACATGACCTAGAAGGCCCCCTGCTGTGGCCCTTGTCTGTGTCTCTGAACTCATCTTGAGTTCCCTTCCTGTCACTAAGCACTCTTCAGTCACATTGGCTTTCTAAAGTTTTTCAAACATACTGAGCTATAATTAGTCCCAGAACCTTCCCTAACTTTTCACATCTCAGAGTAGTTTACATTTTTTCAGGGATGTCTTCACTGATCCCTCAATCTAATCTGAGTTACTCTGTTTCACTTTTCATATTCTCTTTGTATTTTCATCATTTTCAGTTGTAATTATATATCTTTGTTATTACTTTGTTTCATGCCTGTATCCTATAGGCAAGGGCTGTGACTGTTCCACTGTATCCTCAGCATTTAGTATATTTCCTAAAACCTAGTCGTCCCTCATTATGTTTATGTTGAATGGCTAAATCAGTAATTATATGCTAAAAATATATATAAAGAATGTTTATAATTACTCGAGAAAATTATAAATATGTTCTTCAAAACCATAAAGCTAGAAAGAATGATTTTTGGATAATTGATTTTGATTGCCTGTTTTATATCTTTATAGATTATTCAAGTCCCTAAACATTTAAGGTATATTTACTCTGTGCCAGATGTAGGGCTAGATTTTAATGATACAAAAATATATAAGCTGTGACTCCTGTTCTCAGGCACTCATAAGCTTGTAGGGGCAGTAGGACATGTATATAAACGTTTACGGCTCACGGAGACAAATGCTAATATAGGGATAAAGTCTCCTGATAGCATAGAGATTAGAATAACTGAAATATTTAGGGGAAGATTAGTAAAGTCCTCTAAGACTGAAATAGAATGAATTTGAGAGAGTAAACAGAATGCAGGTTGGACCTGTAGATGTTGGAAGTCCTTAGAATTTTGTCCTAGTCATATTTAGTGCTCTAAAACTGAACTCACGATCATCTGCTTTTAAGTGTATACTATATAAGTAATTAGTTATCTTTGACACCCCGTATTCCCTCACTCCCTATGTTTAAACAGTCATCACCAAAATTTGTCACTTCTGTCTCAAGTATTTCTGAAATCTGTCCGTTTTTCCCAAGTCTCATTGCTACAACTCTTGAAGTAGCTTCCTAAATGCCTTTTCTCTATTCTTGTCCACCTATAAATGTTCTTTATACTGAAGCCAGAATGATTTCTTTACATGCAGATTTCATATCTACATGGAAGCACTCTATACTTTTCTTTTATAACTTTGATCTGACTTATAATGATATAATCATTTATTTAATGTCTATCTTCCTGCTAAATTGTGCACTCCATGAGGGTAGGGACATGTTTACCTTGTTCACTACTGTATCACTGGGGATACCCTGATGATGGTGATATCACAGTAGCACAGTGTGGTCATTCAGATATTTGATGAATGAATGGAAGGAAAGGGAAGAAGGAAGGGAGGGAGCAAGTAAATAAGCAAGCAGATCATGAAGGTGCTGTTTATATATTTTTAATATAATTTGAGGAATTTTAAAAGCTAGCATTATGCTAGATTTGTTTTTTAGAAAGATAACTTTGGTGGCAGTATGAAGGATGTGTTTGTTGAAAGGAATGAAATCATGGATAATTGAAAATGGGCCTACCCAAAATTTCTTGTATAATACAACCAGTATAAAGGGTGTAAGATGAAAGGATGTAGTTCTTCAGAAGGCCTTAATACATACTAAAGATTTTTTTCATATTGTCACAATTGTTTTTCCATTTCATTTACTCCTAAATCATTTCAATGGTTTCAATAAAGCCTTGATTAATGGATGTTCATTTTTTTTCTTTTTAGCAGAGATTTTATCAAACCTTCATAATTCCTCATCAGATGTGTCTTGTGTTTCTGAAGTAAATAGCGTATATGAAAGAATTCGACTTGAGAGACTTCCTTTTGCCCATAGAGCTGTTAGTGTCAGCACAGATCCAAGTGGGTGCAACTTTGCAATCCTGCAGTCAGATCCTAAAACAAGGTATACTTGTATATGTTACATTTTATTTTCAGTTTTAGAAGGAACAGTCACTGGATTTTCTTGTTTCAGTAGCTCCTGGCTCAAATTTAATGGCAGAACCATTGCCAGGTCCTGTAGAGACGTTAGACGTATGATCATGCTGCCAGGATAACACGAAGGTGGAAATTATTACACTGGGAATGATGAGTTTTCCCTTTAGTTTTTATATGTGTGTGTATACATATGTATACACATACAATTTATGTCTTTAGTACTTTATGAAGTACTCTAGGTTCTCAGATTCCAAGAAATGTGTTAAAAATATTTCTTAGATGTAGTTTGCAAAAATTTCTGACCCTTGAGTTGACATATCCTGGGGTTGTTAACCAATGTCATAAAACAATATGTGTACTACTGTTTAATGAAAAACTATTTGTTCTGTAAACCTTCACCTGAAGTACAATTAAAAAAAAAAAATTTCTGACCCTTGAACATGGTAACAATTGACAATAAAAGCGGTAGTATGGAGCCATCTGTAAGGCAGTGTGAATTCCAGTGCAAATATCCTAAGTCATATTAGTAGAGAGAACAGATTGAAATAGTAGTAGTAGTGTTGAGGAGAAAAATCCTAGAAGTAGGGTGATCATTCATCCTGATTTGCCAGGCCTATCCCAGGAAGCCCCTCAGTCCTCGGCAAACTAGGAGATTTGATCTTCTTACTTAGAAGGGTGAAATGTAGATTGGGAAGGTTATTATCTAACATTCCACACTAATGAAAGAACTGGGGTTACAGATTGATGCTACGTCTGTGTGTGTATTTATCTTTACTTCTTGAGTTGCTAACATACTCCAGGATCTGGGACCTGAAGTATTTGCTAAGTTCTCTGTATATTTGTTTATTTATTTATATTTTCACTTGTAAAATAGATATAAAAGAGGAAAAGGATGACAACTGTACTCTTTTTGTTTTTTTGAATCTTTTTAGTTATACTTTTAATCATTGAAAAATTTCTGTGGAATAGTTATTTGAATTTATGTTGTTCTAAGTTACATTGTTCTTGTAGAAATAAAGAACATGACTTTCACAGAAAAACTTAACTTGTCATTTTAATTTAAGAGAAAAAAGCATAATTATAAAAGGGAATAGAAAAAATTAAAGGGTGATATAGTATCTAGACTTTGTGCTGTAATTTTATATTTTAGGGAATGCCATAAAAGAAATTGCATTTACAGAAAGGAGAATCAACTGGGAATGATTTTGTTTTCTTTCATTTTCTTGAAAGTAAAAATGATTTTTGTTTTGTTTCCAGCCTTTATGAAATTCCAGTTGTGTCCTCATCATCGCTTTTTGAAGAGTTTGGCAAACTGTTAAGGGAAACAGATGAAATGGACAGCATCCACGATGTGACATTTCAAGTTGGCAATAGAATCTTCCCTGCACATAAATATATTTTGGCTGTGCGTTCTGACTTTTTTCAGAAATTGTTTATTTCAGATGGTACTACTTTAGACTTTGCAGATGTTTACCGGAAAGATGAAGATTCTGTAGGATGCCATCTCTTTGTGGTAGAGAAAGTTCATCCTGACTTGTTTGAATACCTTTTACAATTTGTATACACAGACACTTGTGACTTTTTAACTCATGGCTACAAACCAAGAATACACTTAAACAAAAAACCAGAAGAATATCAGAATGCTCCGAATTCTCATTTGAATAAAATGAATTGCCATGAAGATAATAATCAGAAGTCAACATTTGAAGTTTATAAAAGTAATCAAGCTCAAACAATTAGTGAAAGGCAGAAAAGAAAACCTAAGTCTTCCAAGAAAGGAAAAAGTGTTGGGGAAGATGATCCTGTAAGAATGTTGCAAAATGTTGCAAAAAAATTTGGCTTCAATAATTTGAGTAGTAGGTATGGCCCCTCCTTAAAGTCTATTCTTGTGCCTTTTATGTACTCCTCTTAAAAATTCTTTTTTCCCCCCTTTTTTGGAGGAGGAATAAGGATGTGTTCTTCCTCCATTTTCTGTTAGAAATATCTCTGGGACTCACTTGACTGAAACTTTAAAAGATGGGAAGGCTGTTAGTGGGTCTGAACTCTGTTGTCTATGAGGAGCAGGCATCTGGGATGGGATACGGTGCTGGAAAGAGTACTGTCTTTGAAATTAGAAAGATGTACGTTTGCCTCTTAGCTCTGCTATTAACTGTTGTTGTTAGGTGCCACTGAGTCGGTTCCGACTCACAGCGACCCTGTGTAGAACAGAACGAAACACTGCCCCGTCCTGCACCATCCTCATGATTGTTGTTAGGCTTGAGCCCATTGTTGCAGCCACTGTGTCAGTCTATCTCATTGTCTTCCTCTTTTTCACTGACCCTCTACTTTACTATTACAATTACTACTATTACTACCTGGGGCAAATTTCTTAGTTTCTTTGAGCCTCAGTTTCCCAGTTTATAAAATGGGTGGATAATACTGACCTCATATTGTTGGTATAGTTGCGTAATATAGTATGTGTAAAGTGCCTAACACAATATCTGTCACATTATAAATAAGATGTGATTAGGAATTATCTATCTTTTTTAAGGTATTTATGTTGCTTGTGGAAGTATAAGTTTAGTTGTGTGGTGGTAGCAGGAGCGGTATGTATGTGAGTGTATGTTTTCAATTTAAAAACAATGAAGGACTTTGTACCATGACTTTGTTTTGTTTTTTGTCATAAAGATGTTTAATATATTTTTAATTCTAAGTAAAATTAAAGGAGAGGGCGTGATATTTCTTTGTTTATCATGGAGTAGGAGTTTGTTGAGATACTTTTCTAGGGGATACAAATGATCTAGGTCCCTGGGTGGTACAAATGGTTTGCACTCAGCTACTAAACGAATGGTTAGTGGTTCAAATCCACCTGGTGGCGATAAAGAAAAAAGACTGAGTGGTCTTCTTCTGTAAAATTACTGCAATTGAAAACCCTATTAGTGCAGTTCTACTCTGACACACATAGAATAACCATGGCTCAGAATCGACTTAAGGGCAACAGGTTTTTTTTTTTTTTTTTTTTGGTATACATTATTTGTATGATTATGTTCAGATGTTAGCTAATTCGTTGGATTTTTGTTTGTTTTGGTAGGGGGAATAATGTATATGTCTACCAATTGTTAATTTTTGTTTTGATAGGTTAGATGGAGTCAGATTTGAAAATGAAAAAATTAATGTTATTGTCAAGAAAACTGGTAATAAACCAAAGCTAAATCAGAAAAAATGGTAAGTTAAGAAATAAAGATAAAACTTTTCATCTCTAGATTCTGGCACCTAAGTGTGAAAATACAGCGCTTCTCACCTACATATCAGGCAAAATATGTAGGTAGATACCCTTTTACCTTTTCTAGTCATCTTCATTTCTAGAAATGTTGGGGAGTTGTTGAGGTAAATGGATAAAAGATTAATTGCTCCATAAGACATAGAAGGAATTTACCCTCACTGATTGCTTTCTAATGAAGAGAGTAATCTTTAATTTTTATTTTTTGTTGCCTGAATTTTATATCTTCTTCTACTTAGGAAATGATGTTAACTCAAAATCCAAACTAATTATGCTTAATCATCATTATGATTATTCCTTTAGTATAAAATTTTTCAGTAGTAAATATACTATTCTAAATATGTTTGGTATTACTAAAAGGTTTTTTTTTTTTTTTTTAAGGTATTTGTACTTTCTTTGTAGGGGATAAGTTTTTGAGAAAGAAAGAAATTGGAGGTATCTAGACTCTGCTTGGCACAGAATAGGTTGTACAAATAAATGAAATTAAAGAGCCTTGAATATGATGTCACTTACTATTATATTATTAACACCTGCCTGGAATAAAATAGCAAAATGAGAAGAAAGATTTATTTGAACATTTATCTGTATTCAGTTCTCTTTTCAAATACTGTCTTTATTGTAAGGCCCTTATCGTCTTCCCTGAAATGAAAGGAGGTGAAGTTTTTTATTTGCATGCATACCTGCAAGTTGTTTATTCTCTGCTGCTTTCAACTAAGAGAAAGTCAAAAGTTAAGCTCAATTCTGTAACAAATTCTTGTTTGCTTAATACGTAAAGAAATTGCATGTGCTTCAATTAAACATTTTTCTTACAGTTCATTTCTGTGTGATGTGACTATGAAATCAGTGGATGGAAAGGAATTTCCTTGTCATAAATGTGTTCTTTGTGCCAGACTAGGTGGGTGTACTCTTTGTTGTTAATTTATTTTTTTTAATATTTTTCACTATTTTTATTGAATTGAATTTTTTTTTTTCCAGAATATTTTCATAGTATGCTGAGTAGCTCATGGATTGAGGTAAGATTTAAGTAGAAAGCATATGGGCTGGTAACTTACTTCTTTATATGTTGGGAAAATTGTATACTGAAGAAATTATAAATTGGAACTTGATAACTGAGTTTTGTCAGCACTATGATATACAAGTTTAGAAGTGGTATTGGAATTGGCATCTTAAAAGACATAATAAACATTGTGTGTGTTAATGTTAATGTCAAGGATTTCATTTTATTTGAATCCACAATGAACACACATGGAAGGAAGCAGCAGTCAAGAAATCAGATGACATATTGCATTGGGCAAATCTACTGCAAAAGATCTCTTTAAAGTATTAAAAAGCAAAGATGTCACTTTGAGGACTAAGGTGCACCTGAACTAAGCTATGGTATTTTCAGTCACCTCATATGCATGCAAAAGCTGAACAATGAATAAGGAAGACCGAAGAAGAAGAATTGATGCGTTAGAATTATGGTGTTTGGCAAAGCATACTGAATATACCAGCGACTGCCAGAAGAACAAATAAATCTGTCTTAGAAGAAGTACAGCCAGAATGCTCCTTGGAAGCAAGGATGGTGAGACTTCATCTCACATTCTTTGGGCATGTTATCTGGAGACCATTTCCTGGAGAAGGACATCATGCTTGGTAAAGTAGAGGGTTAGCGAAAAAGAGGAAGACCCTCAACGAGATGGATTGACACAGTGGCTGCAACAATGGGCTCAAACATAGCAACGGTTATGAGGATGGCACAGAATCAGGCAGTGTTTCGTTCTGCTGTACATAGGGCTGCGATGACTGGGAACCGACTTGACGGCACCTAGCAACAACAACTCCCTTCACTGTTTAATTTTACCTTTTGCTGTTGAGTCAATATTTAGAGATTATAGATTAATTAGAATTATCTTTTAAGTTTCTTAGAAATTTCAGATTTTTTTTTGATAATTTAAAATTTTTAGTTTGTGCCAGTGCAAATTTTTATTATAATAATAATTATAATTATAAATTATAATTATTATTATAAACTTAGCGTATACATTGTGAATTATCCTCAAGTTAGTATTAGCTACTCACTACATTTCAATTTATGTAGAGGTAGTGTTTGTTCATATTTAAACTTGATCTGATAACAAGTTAAAACTAGATTGATGATTAAGACTGTTTAGATATATCAAACTTTTGTTGGCTAGTTTTCCTTGTTCATTAGGACAGTGATTAATTATTAGTGAGGTAATAATGACTGCTTATCTAGAAAAGGTTCTAGCCTATGTGAAATCTTTGGAGTGTGTCAGATTGAGTAACATCAAAAGAGGTTGATTGTAAATTATGATCTTTTTTCTTTTCCGGAGGGATTTTTCCCCCACCCCCTTTTTTTTGGTTGGTTTTTAAGCGATTTAAAAAACGTTTTAGTTATTTTGAAAGTATTATTAAGAAATATCTAGAAATACTTTGCATATTATGTAGATTCCCTGTAACATTCCAGTTTGTTCAGACCACTGTATTCCGTTGCATTTCCCCAGCAATTTCACAAGCCTTAAGCATTTTGTTATTAATCACTTCAAAGCTGAATTAATTTTTTTTAATGCTCTTGGAAAGTATGTTTTTCTTCTTTAAAAATTAATATTTAAACATTTTGAAAGTTACATATTTCAGAATGACTATGGTGTCCTGAACACAATTAGCATTCTTTCTCTCTGACACAGGGTTTATATGTATCTTAGTCTTTAGATTCATATTTTAGCCCACTTTTTCTGTTGTATTGAACTTTATTTATGCTTAAACCTACTGGAAAATAGCAATATTTAGAAATTAAAATTGTTGCTAAAAAGCCATTAAATCAAGACTTTCCCATTATTGTTTATAAATGGAATACCAGTGTGCTTTTTATTCCTGAGTTTTTCTTTTTTTGTTTTCATGTTGTAAGATGTTTTAAAATTTAAAATATCTTATTTTAGCTTTGTGTTTTGTAAATTCTGTGTTCTTTTGTATTTGATGTGATTTCCTGTTCAGAGTTTTTAGTACCAGTAATCTAAATGTAATAGTATTCTATTGTTAAAAAAATTATTTTATTTTATTTAGGCCTCCAGTTGTGCGGCTCTAGAAATGCCAATACATTCTGACATACTGCAAGTTATTTTGGACTACCTCTACACTGACGAAGCTGTGGTGATAAAAGGTATTAATAAGAATTCATACATTTTAGATATTTCAGGTTCAATGGAATAATGGTAAAAACAACATGAATTCTAATTTCTAATCTACTTGCAATGAGCTGTCAATAGAAGCTTAATTTAGAGTAAAGAATAGGGCTGCTAACTTATAATAAAGGTGTAGAAAAGATAGTTTTCATTACCAGTGTGAAAATGGACTCCATAAGAATTACATGTAAATGGTTGAAATCAGTTAGATTTAGCAGTTCCGTTTCCGGCTATTTCTGTGATTGAGATGAATGAATTGAAATAAGGAGTGTAGTTTTGACAAATACTCAAAATAAGTTCTTTCTTGCCTATTTTTCCCATTTTGCTAACATATCTAAAGTGAAAGGAAATAGATGAAGAACTGAAACAAAATTTATGAAGAGAATGCATTTATGTACTTTGTTAGGGAAAACACCATGTTTTGGTTACCAGATGTCTTTAGTTGGTGGAGTGGTGCTGCATATTCTGTGTGTTAGTTCATTTAACTAATATTTTTTGAGCCCCAGCTGTATGACAGTCCCTGTATTGGGGATAAAAATAGTGAAAAGGCTTACTGTCTGTTTTCAAGGAGGTTACAATCTGATGAAGACAAACATATAAGGAAACAAGTATAATTCAACAGAGAAGTCACTCTTAAAAAGCAGATACATTTTGAGAAACCAGAATCTGAGTCCACCTAGGAAAATTTGGATTGTTTTAAAAAGGAGAAGATAGTGTTTAAGAACAAGATTTCCAAATATTTGTGTCCTTGGAGCAAGCCATCTAAGATATTGGTATTCATTCCCTACTTCTCTTTTTTAAAAATTGAGGTATAATTCACTACCATAAAATTGAGATATTTCAACAAACCGATGCAACGCTGGAAGTGCTCAGTCATCTATGCCAAGAAATTTGGAAGACACCTTCCTGGCCAACCTGCTGGAAGAGATCCATATTTGTGCCCATTCCAAAGAAAGGTGATCCAAAGGAATGTGGAAATTATAGAACAATATCACTAACATAACATGCAAGTAAAATTTTGCTGAAGATCATTCAAAAGTGGTTGTAGCAGTACATTGACAGGGAACTGCCAGAAATTCAAGGTGGATTCAGAAGAGGATGTGGAACAAAGGATGTCATTGCTGATGTCAGATGGATCTTGGCTGAAAGCAGAGAATACTAAAAATGTTTACCTGTAATTTTATTGACTATGCAAAGGCATTGAACTGTGTGGATCATAACAAATTACGAATAACATTGCGAAGAATGGGAATCCCAGAACACTTGGTTGTGCTCATTCGAAACCTGTCTGTAGACCAAGAGGCAGTTGTTTGAACAGAGCAAGGGGATACTGCGTGGTTTAAAATCAAGAAAGGTGTATGTCAGGGTTGTATCCTTTCACCATACTTACTCAGTCTGTATGCTGAGCAAATATCTCAGAAGCTGAACTATATGAAGAAGAACTCGGCATCAGAATTGGAGGAAGACTCATTAACAACCTGTAATATGCACATGACGCAACCTTGCTTACTGAAAGTGCAGAGGACTTGAAGCACTTACTGATGAAGATCAAAGACTATTAGCCTTCAGTATGGATTACACCTCAACATAAAGAAAACAAAAATCCTCACAACTGGACCAATAAGCAACATCCAGATAAACGGAGAAAATATTGACGTTGTTAAGGATTTCATTTTACTTGGATCCACAATCACTGCCTCTGGAAGCAGCAGTCAGGAAATCAAATGACGTATTACATTGGGCAAATATGCTGCAAAAGACCTCTTTAAAGTGTTAAAAAGCAATGATGTCAGTTTGAGGACTAAGGTACACCTGACTCACGCCATGTATTTTCAATCACCTCATATGCTTCCAAAGCTGGACAGATCAAAGAATAATTGATGCATTAAAATTATGGTGTTGGTGAAGAATATTGAATATGCCATAGACTGCCAGAGAATGAATAAATCTGTTGTGGAAGAAGTACAGCCAGAATGTTCCTTAGAAGTGAGGATGGTGAGACTTTGTCTCACGTACTTTGGACATTTTATTGGGGGGACTACTCCCTGGAGAAGGACATCATGCTTGGTAAAGTAGAGGCTCAGTGAAAAAGAGCAAGACCAAGAAGGAGATAGATTGACACAGTGGCTACAACAATGGGCTCAAACATAGCAACGATTGTGAGGAATGCTCAAGACTGGGCAGTATTTTGTTCTATTGTATATAGGGCCACTATAAGTCTGAACTGACTCAGTGGCACCTAACGATAACAACAATCATAAAATTAACTCTTTTAAACATACACAATTCAGTGGTTTTTAGTATATTCACAAAGTGGAGTATACTATCACCATTATGTAATTCCAGAACATTTTCATCACCCCAAAAAGAAGCCCCATACTCAAAAACAGTCATTCTGCATTCTCCTTCCTGCTCTCCAGCCCTAGTAATCACTATTCTACTTTCTGTCTATGGATTTGCCTATTCTGGACATTTAATATCAATGGAATCATTAAATAGGTGGTCTTTTGTGTCTAACTTCTTTCACTTAGCATAATGTTTTCATTCCATGTTGTAGTATGTGTCAGTACATTTTTATTCTTGCCAAATAACATTCCATTGTGTGGATAGATTACATTGTATTTATCCATTTATTAGTTGATGGACATTTGTTTTCACTTTTTGGCTATTACAAATAATTCTGCTATGAACAGTCATGTACCAGTTTTTGTGTGGCATATGTTTTCATTTCTAATGAGTATTCCTAGGAGTGGAAATGCTGGGTCATACAATAGCTATGTTTAATATTTGAAGAACTGCCAAACTGTTTTGCAAATTGGTTGCACAATTTTACATTCCCATCAGCAATGTATGAGGGTTCCAATATCTCCACATCCTTGTCAACACTTGTTATAGTCTGTCTTTTTAATTATAGCCAAGTTAGTTTGTTTGAAGTTGTATAACATTGTGGTTTTGATTTGCATTTCCCTAATGACTAGTGTTGTTGACCAAGTTTTCATGTGTTTGAAGGCAATTTGTATATATGTTTTGGAAAAATATCTATTCAAATTCTCTGGCCATTTTTATTTGAGTTATTTGTCTTTTCATTGTTATGTTAGAATTCTTTTGTAAGTGGTTATGTTGTAAGAGTTTGTCAGTGGCTTTTAGTATATTCACAGAGTTGAAAATACTGAAAACTATTCTTGAAGAAATAATTAATGATACATACTACAACATGTTCTTATGGTTTTTTTTTATTTTTTAAGTTTTTTTTTTTTTGATTGTATTTCAGGTAAAGGCTTACAGAACAAATAATTTCTCACGAAACAGTAGTACACATATTTTTTTATGACATTGGTTAACAACCCCACAACATGTCAACTCTCTCCCTTCTCGACCTTTTTTATTTGGTGAAAATATACATAGCCAAAGATACACCATTTCAAAAATTTCTACATGCACAGTTCAGTGACATAGACTATGCTCTTCCAGTTGTGCTGCTATTCTCACTTTAGATGAAGGCTTACAGAACAAAATAGTTTCTCATTTAACATTTAGTACACATGTTGCCCTATGACA